>NC_068381.1:25131748-25161396 GCF_023724105.1 Carassius gibelio
TTTTCTCCAAAGTCCAAAACAAAAGGCAACTCTCTAGGCATTCTTCTATTTTTTCCAAAAAAAGGCACATTCTGCACACCCATTCCGATGTCTAGGGGAGACACGGACATGCTTTGGTATTGCCATTCGTCTCACAAAATGCAGGCTGGTGGGCCAGTTGATTCTAGAATGAACAATTTCATCGCTACTCTGTAACCGCTTTACTACTTTGAAGGGTGCAATGCCATGTGGTTTTGATGTCACAGGCTTGCCATTTTGAAGCCTTATCACTAATTGCCACCTGGACATTGAGAATAATTTGTAATCTGCATTAAACTGAACGAGCGAATAATCAGCATATTAAAAATTGGTCTCACTTTCATTATTAACCTCACAACATGTCAGTTTTGTACCTTGACAGACCGACGATAGGCAGTTTTTCCTCTAGATAACGGTTGCCATGTGTGTTTTCAGATGCATGACACAAGTATTTTCACCTGGACAAGACCTTAATTACCAGTTCGAGGTACAAATTCAGCAATCACAGGATTCTGGCCAAAAAACTGAACCTTGTGTGAGTCAACAAACATGTCCCTTGAATGCATGCAACACTATATATTTCAGTAAACCGTCCCTTCGGATGATTCTTGTATTGCCAAATTATTATCACATTGTTACAGTCACACACCAAAAGCAACAGGCCACTACAAAACCCTGCGCCCACACTGGCCACATTTATGGAAAGTGGCCCACAAGCTTGTGGCCAGTTAAAGCTGGCCAGTTCCCATATGGTCTAGCAGTTAGGATTCCTGGTTTTCTTGTACGCAGCCAGGGGTTGACTCCAGTTTTTCCTCTAGATAAAGGTTGCCGTGTGTGTTTTCAAATGGATGACACGAGTATTTTCACTTGGACAAGAGCTTAATTACCAGTTTGAGGAATCAATTCTGCAATCACAGGAATCTGCCCAAATACACCGAACCCCCGGGTTGAGTGAAAAAACAGATTCCCTGAATGCATACAACACTATATAATTCAGAAAACCGTCCTTTTGGATAATTCTTGTTTTGCCAAATTATTATCACATTGTTACAGTCACAGAACTAAAGCAACAGGCCACTACAAGGTCCTGCGCCCACGCTGACCACATGTATGGAAAGTGCGCCAGAAGCCCATGGCCAGTTTAAAGTGTCCAGATCCCATATGGTCTAGCGGTTAGGATTCCTGGTTTTTTTTTTTTTACTTTTTGGCCAGCAGTAGAGCTACAGAACCCTGATATTTCGAGGTTCTGACTAGCCCTTAGCCCCTTCGATAGCTCAGCTGGTAGAGCGGAGGACTGTAGGTTGGAGTGTTGGCCATCCTTAGGTCGCTGGTTCAACTCCGGCTCGAAGGAGGTGTTTTTTTCATGTTCCCACCAATGTTTTGGCTTGGAGCTGGCTTTCTCACAGCTGTCAGCAGAGCTTGAATTCGCAGTCCACAATTGGAAGGCAAAAGAGCTTTCCCTGACCGGGAATCGAACCCGGGCCGCGGCGGTGAGAGCGCCGAATCCTAACCACTAGACCACCAGGGATGGATGGTGGGCTGGAGGGCTCGTGGGCTGGTGGGCAGGAGGGCTGGAGGGCTCGTGGGCTGGTGGGCTGGTGGGCTGCAGGGCTGGTAGTCTGTTCTCCTGATAACAAGGTGAGAATGAGCAGACATCAATGCTTGCCACCGTCACATCGAAAACCAACAAGTCTGTAACAATCGGGGGTCTTTACTAATGGTGGGCCAGTGGCGCAATGGATAACGCGTCTGACTACGGATCAGAAGATTCTAGGTTCGACTCCTGGCTGGCTTGCTCTGTGCTTGTTTTTCTCCGGCTTATTTTGTTGTTGTGTTTTTTTTCTCCAAAGTCCAAAAGAAAAGGCAACTCTCTAGGCATTCTTCTATTTTTTCCAAAAAAAGGCACATTCTGCACACCCATTCCGATGTCTAGGGGAGACACGGACATGCTTTGGTATTGCCATTCATCTCACAAAATGCTGGCTGGTGGGCCAGTTGATTCTAGAATGAACAATTTCATCGCTACTCTGTAGCCGCTTTACTACTTTGAAGGGTGCAATGCCATGTGGTTTTGATGTCACAGGCTTGCCATTTTGAAGCCTTATCACTAATTGCCGCCTGGACATTGAGAATAATTTGTAATCTGCATTAAACTGAACGAGCGAATAATCAGCATATTAAAAATTGGTCTCACTTTCATTATTAACCTCACAACATGTCAGTTTTGTACCTTGACAGACCGACGATAGGCAGTTTTTCCTCTAGATAACGGTTGCCATGTGTGTTTTCAGATGCATGACACAAGTATTTTCACCTGGACAAGACCTTAATTACCAGTTCGAGGTATAAATTCAGCAATCACAGGATTCTGGCCAAAAAACTGAACCATGTGTGAGTCAACAAACATGTCCCTTGAATGCATGCAACACTATATATTTCAGTAAACCGTCCCTTCGGATGATTCTTGTATTGCCAAATTATTATCACATTGTTACAGTCACACACCAAAAGCAACAGGCCACTACAAAACCCTGCGCCCACACTGGCCACATTTATGGAAAGTGGCCCACAAGCTTGTGGCCAGTTAAAGCTGGCCAGTTCCCATATGGTCTAGCAGTTAGGATTCCTGGTTTTCTCGTACGCAGCCAGGGGTTGACTCCAGTTTTTCCTCTAGATAAAGGTTGCCGTGTGTGTTTTCAAATGGATGACACGAGTATTTTCACTTGGACAAGAGCTTAATTACCAGTTTGAGGAATCAATTCTGCAATCACAGGAATCTGCCCAAATACACTGAACCCCCGGGTTGAGTGAAAAAACAGATTCCCTGAATGCATACAACACTATATAATTCAGAAAACCGTCCTTTTGGATAATTCTTGTTTTGCCAAATTATTATCACATTGTTACAGTCACAGAACTAAAGCAACAGGCCACTACAAGGTCCTGCGCCCACGCTGACCACATGTATGGAAAGTGCGCCAGAAGCCCATGGCCAGTTTAAAGTGTCCAAATCCCATATGGTCTAGCGGTTAGGATTCCTGGTTTTCACCCAGGTGGCCCAGGTTCAACTCCCGGTATGGGAATGCATGCTCCTTTTTGCTTCCCTCCTCAAAAATCCAGCAAATCTTCCTGCACCAGAAGTGACTTTTTGGCCAGCAGTAGAGCTACAGAACCCTGATATGTCGAGGTTCTGATCCAGCAAATCTTCCTGCACCAGAAGTGACTTTTTGGCCAGCAGTAGAGCTACAGAACCCTGATATGTCGAGGTTCTGACTAGCCCTTAGCCCCTTCGATAGCTCAGCTGGTAGAGCGGAGGACTGTAGGTTGGAGTGTTGGCCATCCTTAGGTCGCTGGTTCAACTCCGGCTCGAAGGAGGTGTTTTTTTCATGTTCCCACCAATGTTTTGGCTTGGAGCTGGCTTTCTCACAGCTGTCAGCAGAGCTTGAATTCGCAGTCCACAATTGGAAGGCAAAAGAGCTTTCCCTGACCGGGAATCGAACCCGGGCCGCGGCGGTGAGAGCGCCGAATCCTAACCACTAGACCACCAGGGATGGATGGTGGGCTGGAGGGCTCGTGGGCTCGTGGGCTGGTGGGCTGGTGGGCTGGAGGGCTGGTAGTCTGTTCTCCTGATAACAAGGTGAGAATGAGCAGACATCAATGCTTGCCACCGTCACATCGAAAACCAACAAGTCTGTAACAATCGGGGGTCTTTACTAATGGTGGGCCAGTGGCGCAATGGATAACGCGTCTGACTACGGATCAGAAGATTCTAGGTTCGACTCCTGGCTGGCTCGCTCTGTGCTTGTTTTTCTCCGGCTTATTTTGTTGTTGTGTTTTTTTTCTCCAAAGTCCAAAAGAAAAGGCAACTCTCTAGGCATTCTTCTATTTTTTCCAAAAAAAGGCACATTCTGCACACCCATTCCGATGTCTAGGGGAGACACGGACATGCTTTGGTATTGCCATTCGTCTCACAAAATGCAGGCTGGTGGGCCAGTTGATTCTAGAAAGAACAATTTCATCGCTACTCTGTAACCGCTTTACTACTTTGAAGGGTGCAATGCCATGTGGTTTTGATGTCACAGGCTTGCCATTTTGAAGCCTTATCACTAATTGCCACCTGGACATTGAGAATAATTTGTAATCTGCATTAAACTGAACGAGCGAATAATCAGCATATTAAAAATTGGTCTCACTTTCATTATTAACCTCACAACATGTCAGTTTTGTACCTTGACAGACCGACGATAGGCAGTTTTTCCTCTAGATAACGGTTGCCATGTGTGTTTTCAGATGCATGACACAAGTATTTTCACCTGGACAAGACCTTAATTACCAGTTCGAGGTATAAATTCAGCAATCACAGGATTCTGGCCAAAAAACTGAACCATGTGTGAGTCAACAAACATGTCCCTTGAATGCATGCAACACTATATATTTCAGTAAACCGTCCCTTCGGATGATTCTTGTATTGCCAAATTATTATCACATTGTTACAGTCACACACCAAAAGCAACAGGCCACTACAAGACCCTGCGCCCACACTGGCCACATTTATGGAAAGTGGCCCACAAGCTTGTGGCCAGTTAAAGCTGGCCAGTTCCCATATGGTCTAGCAGTTAGGATTCCTGGTTTTCTTGTACGCAGCCAGGGGTTGACTCCAGTTTTTCCTCTAGATAAAGGTTGCCGTGTGTGTTTTCAAATGGATGACACGAGTATTTTCACTTGGACAAGAGCTTAATTACCAGTTTGAGGAATCAATTCTGCAATCACAGGAATCTGCCCAAATACACTGAACCCCCGGGTTGAGTGAAAAAACAGATTCCCTGAATGCATACAACACTATATAATTCAGAAAACCGTCCTTTTGGATAATTCTTGTTTTGCCAAATTATTATCATATTGTTACAGTCACAGAACTAAAGCAACAGGCCACTACAAGGTCCTGCGCCCACGCTGACCACATGTATGGAAAGTGCCCCAGAAGCCCATGGCCAGTTTAAAGTGTCCAGATCCCATATGGTCTAGCAGTTAGGATTCCTGGTTTTCACCCAGGCGGCCCGGGTTCAACTCCCGGTATGGGAATGCATGCTCCTTTTTGCTTCCCTCCTCAAAAATCCAGCAAATCTTCCTGCACCAGAAGTGACTTTTTGGCCAGCAGTAGAGCTACAGAACCCTGATATGTCGAGGTTCTGACTAGCCCTTAGCCCCTTCGATAGCTCAGCTGGTAGAGCGGAGGACTGTAGGTTGGAGTGTTGGCCATCCTTAGGTCGCTGGTTCAACTCCGGCTCGAAGGAGGTGTTTTTTTTCATGTTCCCACCAATGTTTTGGCTTGGAGCTGGCTTTCTCACAGCTGTCAGCAGAGCTTGAATTCGCAGTCCACAATTGGAAGGCAAAAGAGCTTTCCCTGACCGGGAATCGAACCCGGGCCGCTGCGGTGAGAGCGCCGAATCCTAACCACTAGACCACCAGGGAGGGATGGTGGGCTGGAGGGCTCGTGGGCTGCTGGGCTGGTGGGATGGAGGGCTGGAGGGCTGGAGGGCTGGTAGTCTGTTCTCCTGATAACAAGGTGAGAATGAGCAGACATCAATGCTTGCCACCGTCACATCGAAAACCAACAAGTCTGTAACAATCGGGGGTCTTTACTTTTGGTGGGCCAGTGGCGCAATGGATAACGCATCTGACTACGGATCAGAAGATTCTAGGTTCGACTCCTGGCTGGCTCGCTCTGTGCTTGTTTTTCTCCGGCTTATTTTGTTGTTGTGTTTTTTTTCTCCAAAGTCCAAAAGAAAAGGCAACTCTCTAGGCATTCTTCTATTTTTTCCAAAAAAAGGCACATTCTGCACACCCATTCCGATGTCTAGGGGAGACACGGACATGCTTTGGTATTGCCATTCGTCTCACAAAATGCAGGCTGGTGGGCCAGTTGATTCTAGAATGAACAATTTCATCGCTACTCTGTAACCGCTTTACTACTTTGAAGGGTGCAATGCCATGTGGTTTTGATGTCACAGGCTTGCCATTTTGAAGCCTTATCACTAATTGCCACCTGGACATTGAGAATAATTTGTAATCTGCATTAAACTGAACGAGCGAATAATCAGCATATTAAAAATTGGTCTCACTTTCATTATTAACCTCACAACATGTCAGTTTTGTACCTTGACAGACCGACGATAGGCAGTTTTTCCTCTAGATAACGGTTGCCATGTGTGTTTTCAGATGCATGACACAAGTATTTTCACCTGGACAAGACCTTAATTACCAGTTCGAGGTATAAATTCAGCAATCACAGGATTCTGGCCAAAAAACTGAACCATGTGTGAGTCAACAAACATGTCCCTTGAATGCATGCAACACTATATATTTCAGTAAACCGTCCCTTCGGATGATTCTTGTATTGCCAAATTATTATCACATTGTTACAGTCACACACCAAAAGCAACAGGCCACTACAAAACCCTGCGCCCACACTGGCCACATTTATGGAAAGTGGCCCACAAGCTTGTGGCCAGTTAAAGCTGGCCAGTTCCCATATGGTCTAGCAGTTAGGATTCCTGGTTTTCTCGTACGCAGCCAGGGGTTGACTCCAGTTTTTCCTCTAGATAAAGGTTGCCGTGTGTGTTTTCAAATGGATGACACGAGTATTTTCACTTGGACAAGAGCTTAATTACCAGTTTGAGGAATCAATTCTGCAATCACAGGAATCTGCCCAAATACACTGAACCCCCGGGTTGAGTGAAAAAACAGATTCCCTGAATGCATACAACACTATATAATTCAGAAAACCGTCCTTTTGCATAATTCTTGTGTTGCCAAATTATTATCACATTGTTACAGTCACAGAACTAAAGCAACAGGCCACTACAAGGTCCTGCGCCCACGCTGACCACATGTATGGAAAGTGCGCCAGAAGCCCATGGCCAGTTTAAAGTGTCCAAATCCCATATGGTCTAGCGGTTAGGATTCCTGGTTTTCACCCAGGCGGCCCGGGTTCAACTCCCGGTATGGGAATGCATGCTCCTTTTTGCTTCCCTCCTCAAAAATCCAGCAAATCTTCCTGCACCAGAAGTGACTTTTTGGCCAGCAGTAGAGCTACAGAACCCTGATATATTGAGGTTCTGATCCAGCAAATCTTCCTGCACCAGAAGTGACTTTTTGGCCAGCAGTAGAGCTACAGAACCCTGATATGTCGAGGTTCTGACTAGCCCTTAGCCCCTTCGATAGCTCAGCTGGTAGAGCGGAGGACTGTAGTTTGGAGTGTTGGCCATCCTTAGGTCGCTGGTTCAACTCCGGCTCGAAGGAGGTGTTTTTTTCATGTTCCCACCAATGTTTTGGCTTGGAGATGGCTTTCTCACAGCTGTCAGCAGAGCTTGAATTCGCAGTCCACAATTGGAAGGCAAAAGAGCTTTCCCTGACCGGGAATCGAACCCGGGCCGCGGCGGTGAGAGCGCCGAATCCTAACCACTAGACCACCAGGGAGGGATGGTGGGCTGGAGGGCTCGTGGGCTGGAGGGCTCGTGGGCTGGTGGGCAGGAGGGCTGGATGGCTCGTGGGCTGGTGGGCTGGTGGGCTTGAGGGCTGGTAGTCTGTTCTCCTGATAACAAGGTGAGAATGAGCAGACATCAATGCTTGCCACTGTCACATCGAAAACCAACAAGTCTGTAACAATCGGGGGTCTTTACTAATGGTGGGCCAGTGGCGCAATGGATAACGCGTCTGACTACGGATCAGAAGATTCTAGGTTCGACTCCTGGCTGGCTCGCTCTGTGCTTGTTTTTCTCCGGCTTATTTTGTTGTTGTGTTTTTTTTCTCCAAAGTCCAAAACAAAAGGCAACTCTCTAGGCATTCTTCTATTTTTTCCAAAAAAAGGCACATTCTGCACACCCATTCCGATGTCTAGGGGAGACACGGACATGCTTTGGTATTGCCATTCGTCTCACAAAATGCAGGCTGGTGGGCCAGTTGATTCTAGAATGAACAATTTCATCGCTACTCTGTAACCGCTTTACTACTTTGAAGGGTGCAATGCCATGTGGTTTTGATGTCACAGGCTTGCCATTTTGAAGCCTTATCACTAATTGCCACCTGGACATTGAGAATAATTTGTAATCTGCATTAAACTGAACGAGCGAATAATCAGCATATTAAAAATTGGTCTCACTTTCATTATTAACCTCACAACATGTCAGTTTTGTACCTTGACAGACCGACGATAGGCAGTTTTTCCTCTAGATAACGGTTGCCATGTGTGTTTTCAGATGCATGACACAAGTATTTTCACCTGGACAAGACCTTAATTACCAGTTCGAGGTATAAATTCAGCAATCACAGGATTCTGGCCAAAAAACTGAACCATGTGTGAGTCAACAAACATGTCCCTTGAATGCATGCAACACTATATATTTCAGTAAACCGTCCCTTCGGATGATTCTTGTATTGCCAAATTATTATCACATTGTTACAGTCACACACCAAAAGCAACAGGCCACTACAAAACCCTGCGCCCACACTGGCCACATTTATGGAAAGTGGCCCACAAGCTTGTGGCCAGTTAAAGCTGGCCAGTTCCCATATGGTCTAGCAGTTAGGATTCCTGGTTTTCTCGTACGCAGCCAGGGGTTGACTCCAGTTTTTCCTCTAGATAAAGGTTGCCGTGTGTGTTTTCAAATGGATGACACGAGTATTTTCACTTGGACAAGAGCTTAATTACCAGTTTGAGGAATCAATTCTGCAATCACAGGAATCTGCCCAAATACACTGAACCCCCGGGTTGAGTGAAAAAACAGATTCCCTGAATGCATACAACACTATATAATTCAGAAAACCGTCCTTTTGGATAATTCTTGTTTTGCCAAATTATTATCACATTGTTACAGTCACAGAACTAAAGCAACAGGCCACTACAAGGTCCTGCGCCCACGCTGACCACATGTATGGAAAGTGCGCCAGAAGCCCATGGCCAGTTTAAAGTGTCCAAATCCCATATGGTCTAGCGGTTAGGATTCCTGGTTTTCACCCAGGCGGCCCGGGTTCAACTCCCGGTATGGGAATGCATGCTCCTTTTTGCTTCCCTCCTCAAAAATCCAGCAAATCTTCCTGCACCAGAAGTGACTTTTTGGCCAGCAGTAGAGCTACAGAACCCTGATATGTCGAGGTTCTGATCCAGCAAATCTTCCTGCACCAGAAGTGACTTTTTGGCCAGCAGTAGAGCTACAGAACCCTGATATGTCGAGGTTCTGACTAGCCCTTAGCCCCTTCGATAGCTCAGCTGGTAGAGCGGAGGACTGTAGGTTGGAGTGTTGGCCATCCTTAGGTCGCTGGTTCAACTCCGGCTCGAAGGAGGTGTTTTTTTCATGTTCCCACCAATGTTTTGGCTTGGAGCTGGCTTTCTCACAGCTGTCAGCAGAGCTTGAATTCGCAGTCCACAATTGGAAGGCAAAAGAGCTTTCCCTGACCGGGAATCGAACCCGGGCCGCGGCGGTGAGAGCGCCGAATCCTAACCACTAGACCACCAGGGATGGATGGTGGGCTGGAGGGCTCGTGGGCTGGTGGGCTGGTGGGCTGGAGGGCTGGTAGTCTGTTCTCCTGATAACAAGGTGAGAATGAGCAGACATCAATGCTTGCCACCGTCACATCGAAAACCAACAAGTCTGTAACAATCGGGGGTCTTTACTAATGGTGGGCCAGTGGCGCAATGGATAACGCGTCTGACTACGGATCAGAAGATTCTAGGTTCGACTCCTGGCTGGCTCGCTCTGTGCTTGTTTTTCTCCGGCTTATTTTGTTGTTGTGTTTTTTTTCTCCAAAGTCCAAAAGAAAAGGCAACTCTCTAGGCATTCTTCTATTTTTTCCAAAAAAAGGCACATTCTGCACACCCATTCCGATGTCTAGGGGAGACACGGACATGCTTTGGTATTGCCATTCGTCTCACAAAATGCAGGCTGGTGGGCCAGTTGATTCTAGAAAGAACAATTTCATCGCTACTCTGTAACCGCTTTACTACTTTGAAGGGTGCAATGCCATGTGGTTTTGATGTCACAGGCTTGCCATTTTGAAGCCTTATCACTAATTGCCACCTGGACATTGAGAATAATTTGTAATCTGCATTAAACTGAACGAGCGAATAATCAGCATATTAAAAATTGGTCTCACTTTCATTATTAACCTCACAACATGTCAGTTTTGTACCTTGACAGACCGACGATAGGCAGTTTTTCCTCTAGATAACGGTTGCCATGTGTGTTTTCAGATGCATGACACAAGTATTTTCACCTGGACAAGACCTTAATTACCAGTTCGAGGTATAAATTCAGCAATCACAGGATTCTGGCCAAAAAACTGAACCATGTGTGAGTCAACAAACATGTCCCTTGAATGCATGCAACACTATATATTTCAGTAAACCGTCCCTTCGGATGATTCTTGTATTGCCAAATTATTATCACATTGTTACAGTCACACACCAAAAGCAACAGGCCACTACAAGACCCTGCGCCCACACTGGCCACATTTATGGAAAGTGGCCCACAAGCTTGTGGCCAGTTAAAGCTGGCCAGTTCCCATATGGTCTAGCAGTTAGGATTCCTGGTTTTCTTGTACGCAGCCAGGGGTTGACTCCAGTTTTTCCTCTAGATAAAGGTTGCCGTGTGTGTTTTCAAATGGATGACACGAGTATTTTCACTTGGACAAGAGCTTAATTACCAGTTTGAGGAATCAATTCTGCAATCACAGGAATCTGCCCAAATACACTGAACCCCCGGGTTGAGTGAAAAAACAGATTCCCTGAATGCATACAACACTATATAATTCAGAAAACCGTCCTTTTGGATAATTCTTGTTTTGCCAAATTATTATCATATTGTTACAGTCACAGAACTAAAGCAACAGGCCACTACAAGGTCCTGCGCCCACGCTGACCACATGTATGGAAAGTGCCCCAGAAGCCCATGGCCAGTTTAAAGTGTCCAGATCCCATATGGTCTAGCGGTTAGGATTCCTGGTTTTTTTTTTTTTACTTTTTGGCCAGCAGTAGAGCTACAGAACCCTGATATGTCGAGGTTCTGACTAGCCCTTAGCCCCTTCGATGGCGGTACCTGACAACCACAAGTCTGTAAAATTAATCCAATAGTATGCCGACTTCTATCTTTTAAAAACCAATCACGTTATGACCTCTATCTTTTGAAAACCAATCACGTTACGACCTCTATCTTTTGAAAACCAATCACGTTACGACTTCTATCTTTTAAAAACCAATCACCTTACGACTTCTATCTTTTATAAATCAATCACGTTGCGATCTCTATTTTTCCGCGTCCAATGAAATGGCAAGGTCTATTTCTCATACACCAATCACGCACGTCCTCGCCAATTGCATGTAATCTCCGCTCAGGTAACGTTAAATTATTTACATTCCGCTCATGTATGTTATTTATATCTTGATATGAATGAAATGGTTTAGGATTTTTGTTCTTTAGGAATAGCAAGATTGGCCATGTAAATTAGCCTATGATTACCGCTTGATACTACGTAACGTCAACTGTCACTGATGTGTAAATACTATTACGACCGGAGCTAACGTAACTGTAAATATGTCGAATTTAACCGATTAACAAGTTTTCTCAATGAAAAAAAAAATGCTTTTTATTTAATTGTAATAAGGTTCCACAGCTTTTTCCAAATGCGGCATTTGAACACACAAAATAAATTTGGAAAATGTTAATGTTTTGTTTAACTTTTACACGTATGTTATATGTTTGTACATATGTTATGACCAGTCAAAAGAAGTGAATGGATAAGTTTATACATTCAGGTTCATGCCCTTATCACATGGACACAGTTGAAAGACCACAATATGTTTAATCTGAGTATTTGTTTTAGTCAAATTAATCCATAATGCTATATATTTATTTATTTATTTATACTCATAAACGTGTTGTATGAGCCTAGGTCATTGAGACATACAGCCATAATAGAAAGATCTATCACAACTTGTTAAGACTCTATGTAATTGTTCTTATACTTTTATTCTTGTTATAATCTTATTATATGTATTTTTTTATATTTGTACAAACATACACACATACATACAAACATATATATATATATATATATATATATATATATATATATATATATATATATATATATATATATATATATATATATATATATATATATATATATATATATATATATATATATATATATATAAATGTTATATAATTGTTTTGACATTATATATATGACTGAATTGTGCAATTGAAATGTTTCCTCTTGGCATGAATATAGCCCCTGCTGCTGACATGGCATTAAATAATAAATAAATAAATCACAACATGTTATATGTAAGATAATATGTGTATTATAATGAACTTATAATCTGCTATAATATGGCGGTCGTTCTGGACCAGGAACACAACTAGCTATCATGAAATGAACACAACAGGAGGGTAAATGCTACAGGCTACAATGGCAGTTAGTGTAACGTGTTATGTAGTGTTTCAGGCAACGACATGGCTTCAGCTAAGTCTCACAAAGGCATGAGTAATGCTGAATGGCTTGCGCGTCTGGAGATTTTTGCCCAAACAGGAGTTTGGCCATCTACACAGGGGAATAGACCTTCTCCCCGACAAAAACGATGGCATGAGATGTATCAGAAGGTAAGTTATGCAGCTAGATTCATGGGCAAACTAACAAACTTTTTTGACAATACATTGTGGTATTTTTATTTATGTGTATGGTTAAGTAATTACATGTAAATACAATGTTATATTGATATAATTATGATGACTTATTGCTGTTTTGAGATCCAGTGTCAGAGGTATAATTCATGTTCACAGATAGAAAAGTGCCCTCTGCAAATGAGGGGACAGACCACTCTTCTGAAGGAAGCTCAGACATGTATTTGTGGCTTTCACAAGGTAACTTCAATTAGCCTGGTTCAAGTTGCATAAATAGATAGATGTGTTTGCAACATCAATGTGTCTTTATATCTAAAATCACATTAGGAAGACTGTTTTGTACTTTATGCATGTGTCACAGGTTCATCCACCAGTCACAGGGGAAGCATCACAGAGCACCCCGGCCCAAAGCACACCCTCTGTCAGCGATGTGTCATGTCCTGCAAAGAGACCTAAACTGACATTGTCAATGGTAAGCAGACCACACTATTGCATGCATCACTGCAGATACTGAAACATCTCAACCTTTAACTATAGTGTTAGGGTTTTGTTATCACTAACCATGACAAATCTTTTTAGTTTGAAAAGTCAAGGTTTGGAGGCTCACATGTGGCAGCAGCAAAACCTAATTTGAGCACCCAGAGGAAAACCTCTCAGGTTAATATTAAAAGACATCAAGACTTTTATAATGTCATCATGACTTTATCACTATGTAATTTTAATGTATTAAAAACATGGCAATCCCCTTAATAAATTATTCATAATGTTTGACTCCACAGATGTTAGAGCACTCCAGTTCAGCTACAGTTTCATGTCCACCCTCTGATCCTCATCCTCCTCCATCCCCCAAACCTCATCAGCCCGTCATCCAGTCCTCCTCTTCCTTCTTCCTTCCTCCACCTCAGAGTTCACAACGCATCAAAAAAACAGCAACGCCATCAACTGTTTCTGAGAATACTGTTGTGAGGAGCCCAGTAAGATCTCATTCAAAATATATACATGTCTTCATCATTTAATGCTCTCTTAGCTTTTATTTAAACCAGTGTTTTTTATAATATCAGCAGGTCTCATCTCAGCCAGAAGATCTCCCCCTTCTGTGGCCACAGACAATGCCACAGCAAGACCAGAAGTGGGTGTCAGAAGCACTTTTTAGGGTTGGTGCAAAGGGAAAGCTGGAGCTGCGTGAAAACCTACAGTTGTGGTATCACCCCCCACCACCAGCCCTGTTGTACCACCAAGCTCCAACACCTGATAGGTTTTTTTCACAGCGTCTCTTGCTCTGGATGCCATATAAGCTGTGGAAGGTGCGGCTCCAGTGTACTAACCCTGCCTGTGCCAGGCAACAGCTGTGTGGTGGTGGACTGCACAGGAGGGTACGACAGGTGTTAGACATTGACAGATACTACAACCTGGTGACAGAGACCCTGATCTGCACCAGGTGTAGAACCAGCTATCTGTCCTGGAGTCAAGCTGTGCTGCAGCAGTTGGACCTGGCCCATCGATCTGAATTCAGGGTCATCCTCACACGCAAGTAATTATTTTGCAGTCATTTTCACTTATGTTCTACCCTTTCTGATAAATATTTCCTACAATAATTAGATACCTTATAATAAGATACTTAAATGAATGCTTTTTTCCAAGGTATGCCTGTGACATTCGGGTTCTTCGCTTGCTGCGTGAGAGGGGCATGGGGAATGGCCCAGTGAGGATCATCGGCCAGCTGAGAGAGAACCACAGTGAGGAGTGGTTGAAACGTGCGCTTCGGTACACATCAGAGTGTGTGGCCTTTTTTGATAATCGTGGCCTGCATCCGCTGCACTTCCAGGAGCCACCACCACTTGCTTCAGTACCCAGCTACAAATGGCTCCTCACTGTATATAGTCAGGACATTCTCAACAGGCTCGATCACATAAAGGCCAGCATAACATCCACGTATGGATCAATCTTAAAAATGGATTCAACTAAGAAGGTCAGATAAGCTGCTTAATTGACTGTACCCTTATCTATAATGTATTGTTAGACCAAGAGAGCTTTATTTTTTTCAGTGTAACTGATTTGGATGCATGTTGTATTATTTGCTATGCTTATTGTTTCTTTCAGATCACCAAGAAGTTGAGCGGGCCTGCGAAAGGCACAGCACAGTGGCTTACCTCAGTGGGCAATGAGATAGGTCAGGTGCTGATGAGTGTCCTGACTGCGAATGAAGGGGCTGGGTTAGACCTCATGGCTGCAGGGCTCATGGAGCGATACCGGAGTGCTGGTGTTGATCCTCCCACTATCATTTATGTGGACTGTGATTGTTGCAAGAAAGTGGGAGAGACTAAATTGAAGAGGCGGTTCAGCGGCTGGCCAGATGTCATCGTCCGCCTAGACATTTGGCATTTTATGCGAAGTCTGGCAGTAGGGTGCACCACTGACGCCCACCAGTTGTACCCTACTTTTATGGCAAGGCTGTCATCCTGTATTTTTGAGTGGGATGCAGGGGATCTCACTCTGCTGAGACAGGCCAAAAGGGAGCAACTCATCCAACAGGGCTGGCCTACTCTGTCGGAGGCAGAACTGGACCATCATTTAACTAAAGCTGAGCTGCTCCAGCACTGCAGGAGGAGAACACGGGGAGAAGAAACCACTTTCCGCCTCCTTGATATGCTCATCAGAGAGCTCATGGGTGGCAAGGGGAATGATGCTCTTGGTGTTCCTCTACTTGACAGTGTGAGAATGCAGCACATCTGGAATGTCCAGAGGCGGCACATCACCTGTATCCAAGACCCTCCAAATGTGCCGCTCTATACTGAAACTGGAACTACAAGCAAGGGTGGGGTGGTTCTAAAAACTTATCGTTGTGCCAGAGGCTCCACATCCCTGGAATCATTTCACTGCCACCTAAACAGATTTATTCCAGGTTTGTCATGTCAGAATATACCACATTTTGCCACTAATTCCTGTTTATCAAGATATTTGCAGATTAAATTTTATGTTTTGCATTTTCTCAAAGCAATATTTGGCTTTCTATTTCTTTTTCTAGGGAACAGCGCAAACAGCCTGAACTTCCAGATTTATCTCCTGGAAGGTTTATTACGCTGGAATCAGGACCGGGCTGAAGCTGCTGTTGCAGATGGAGGTTCAACTCTGCGCTCTTACACAGGGGAGCTGGTTTACTCTGTCAATGAGAACTACAATAAGTTGTATGGCAGGAAATTGGTCCCTAGCTTCACTCCACCTGCAGTATACACAGGTAAAAATATTTTGATAAATGCAGCTCATGATGTAGCATGTTTTTGGTAAAATTACAAGTGCTTTTGGACAATAATAATGTAATTTTGACATATCAGAGAAAAATTATACTACCAGAATATTTATACATTATTCTGTGTTCTAGGTTTCAGGGCAGAAAATAAAATACATAGTAGAATATAGAGTAATCCTGTCTTTTTATGATACCCTCTGAATTAGATATATATTGTTCATACAGAAGTGGACAACAAAATATTTACTGCATTTCTAAATAAACCTTTCTGCATAATTTCCATTAAAAATGTTTCCTGTTACAAATATTTCCTCAGGGGAGCTCATTGGAGTACAGTACTTGTTGAGGCAGAATAGTCAGCCCCTGGAGGACATGTGCCCTACCTCTGATAGGACCTCTCAATTGCTGGAGGAGATAGATGTGGAGGAGCAAGTGGAAAAGGATGAGGGTTTCATTGATTTCTTTGGAGAGGAAGCCACAGTGGCAAATCTTGTGGCATCAGATGACTTAGTCCTTTCAGGTCCACCAGTTCTACCAGCTGCACCAGTTCCCAGTGTCCAGGCTCCTACAGCTGCACCACTGCCCAGTGTCAAAATTCCACCACTGCCCATTGTCCAGACTCCACCACTGCCCAGTGTCCAGACTCCACCATTGCCCAGTGTCCAGACTCCACCACTGCCCAGTGTCCAGACTCCACCACTGCCCAGTGTCCAGACTCCACCATTGCCCAGTGTCCAGACTCCACCACTGCCCAGTGTCCAGACTCCACCACTGCCCAGTGTCCAGACTCCACCACTGCCCAGTGTCCAGGCTCCACCACTGCTCAGAGTCCGGGCTCCTTCAACTGCACCAGTGCCCAGTGTAGCTGCATCACTGCTCAGTGTCCAGGCTCCACCATTGTTCAGAGTCCGGGCTCCTTCAGCTGCACCAGTGCCCAGTGTCCAGGCTCCACCACTGCTCAGAGTCCGGGCTCCTTCAGCTGCACCAGTGCCCAGTGTAGCTGCACCACTGCCCAGTGTCCAGACTCCACCACTGCCCAGTGTCCAGGCTCCACCACTGCTCAGAGTCCGGGCTCCTTCAGCTGCACCAGTGCCCAGTGTAGCTGCACCACTGCCCAGTGTCCAGACTCCACCACTGCCCAGTGTCCAGACTCCACCACTGCCCAGTGTCCAGGCTCCACCACTGCTCAGAGTCCGGGCTCCTTCAGCTGCACCAGTGCCCAGTGTAGCTGCACCACTGCCCAGTGTCCAGACTCCACCACTGCCCAGTGTCCAGGCTCCACCACTGCTCAGAGTCCGGGCTCCTTCAGCTGCACCAGTGCCCAGTGTAGCTGCACCACTGCCCAGTGTCCAGACTCCACCACTGCCCAGTGTCCAGGCTCCACCACTGCTCAGAGTCCGGGCTCCTTCAGCTGCACCAGTGCCCAGTGTAGCTGCACCACTGCCCAGTGTCCAGACTCCACCACTGCCCAGTGTCCAGGCTCCACCACTGCTCAGAGTCCGGGCTCCTTCAGCTGCACCAGTACCCAGTGTCCAGGATCCTTTAGATACACCAGTGCCCTCAGCAATGGTAAAATTTCCTTTTCTATACGAATTGTCACTCATTTAGTTATCTGCCATTAAGCAGTAAACTTACTTAACAGCATGTAAATACCTAACCAACAGTTATATATTTCCAGGCTGTTGACGAACACTGCATTCCTGGAATGGACCGGGTGGATGCGTTGGCAGAGTGTCTGGTGGAGCTGCGCACACAGACAAGCCTCACACTTACCAACCAACAAGTTGCGACCATTGTGGGTCTGTGGCAGAACCTGGACAAATTTGATAAAGACAGGGTGGTGTATGCTGCTCGTCATCAAGACAGGCTACTTACAGGACGTTTTAGGTCCCCAAAAAAGAAAGCTGTCTTCACTCCTGGTGTCGACAGCACAAAAAGGTGTGTTTTGGGTTCTAGCGGCTCTCCAGCACAGTGGCCTAATTGCTGTCGCCTTGTTGAAATGATTTTCATAAGGTTATGTAACATCCACCGAAGCCCCAAGAAACAGCGGACAGAATGTCTGTCTAGATGGGATCTCATTCTTCGTGATTACAGAAAAATTCGGCAGCTAATCCTGAGCAATGGAACGGTGATGAGTGACACAACCCTTCAGCTAGTTGAGGTAAATCAGAGGACCCTTACGACATGGCACAATAACCGTTTAAAGGGTCAGGAGGTCTCCTTGCTGTTGCAAGGGCTGGACCTTCCAGAGGCACGTCCAGTGGCTTTGGATGTTTTGCCTCCAGCACGAGTACAGCCTGTTGTGCCTCCACAATATAGCCACCAGTTGCATACCTACCAGATGCCACCAGACACAGCTGGACAGGCAAAGACAAAGTTTAGAAAGATTGCGCCCTCAGCTACCTGTACATCTGCCACAGCAACTTCAATCTGGCCATCAGCCGTACACCCTCAGCGTTCAGCCACGTCCAGCCAGCTAAGGACAATTTGTCCCAGGCCGACAGCACCACACCCATTGGTTCCTGACACACCCACTGCCCCTGTTGTGTCTCAGATGTTTCTGGTGCCCTGCCCAGCCCCATTTTCCACCATTAACCCTGGAGCAATTTCCTCTGAGCCACCTGCAAATGACACAGCCACTCCAACCAAACGATCGTACAATCGCACTGTAAAAGCAAATTCGTGCAGAAAGTGTGGCCAATTTCGTACTCAAGAAACTGGCCATAGCCAGTACAAAGGCAAAATATATTGCCCTAATAAAGAAACAATTACAAAGGAGCAGTGGTTACAGATTATGAGAAGATAACTCATTTATTTATGTGTGATACATTCATTTTGTTCTCTTGGTTGGATCTGTTCTGTTTTTTATCTTCCAGCCATATTTAATGTTAAAGAGTTATACTGTGCACTTTTTTTTATCTTGTATTATTATTATTATTATTATTATTATTATAAACATGTGGGTATGTATGTGAATACACTATAATACATATGGAAATATATATACATATTAAATAAAGTTAAACTATTATTATTATTATTATAGAAAGGTTTATGTGTAGAGGAAGCAGTATAAAGTAAAATACCAAAATGTGTAGATTTTGATGTATATATTTATATATTTTTTTGTACTTATTTTATATAGCGTGTGCACTTAAAATTCTTAATTTTATATTGAATTTAGTACTTTTCCTACATTTTTTTAAATATGTATATAGTTAATAAATATATTTCTCTTTGACTGGTGTGTTGTATTTATTTGTTTTATTGAATGTAATGACATTCAGTTTACAGTTAAATTCAGTGTCACGTGTAGCTTTGCAGTAAGTAATATGATACAATAAAGTGTGAATGCCGTAATAAGGAGGTTATTTTGTCCCTACTGCCACAGGAAATGATTGCCTTAATAAATGCACTTTGACTAATGATAATGAGAATAAAATAAAAATCAATCTTAGAAACGAAAGAATTATTAAATCAAAAACATTACTGTCAAAATCAATCTTAGAAATGAAACAATAATTAAATTCAAATACATTACTTTTAAAATCAAACTTGGACACGAAACAATCGATTTACGATTTTTAACAAATACACGCATAACTTTATGTGACAGCGTGGATTCGAACCTACGATTTCCTGAATTTCTCGCGCTTCTCTTCCTCTCTCTCCCCTCTTCCCCCCCTTCTTATACAGACAATTGTTCCCCAGCTTTGGCGGAGCTGGTAGAGCGGAGGACTGTAGGTTGGAGTGTTGGCCATCCTTAGGTCGCTGGTTCAACTCCGGCTCGAAGGAGGTGTTTTTTTCATGTTCCCACCAATGTTTTGGCTTGGAGCTGGCTTTCTCACAGCTGTCAGCAGAGCTTGAATTCGCAGTCCACAATTGGAAGGCAAAAGAGCTTTCCCTGACCGGGAATCGAACCCGGGCCGCGGCGGTGAGAGCGCCGAATCCTAACCACTAGACCACCAGGGATGGATGGTGGGCTGGAGGGCTCGTGGGCTGGTGGGCAGGAGGGCTGGAGGGCTCGTGGGCTGGTGGGCTGGTGGGCTGCAGGGCTGGTAGTCTGTTCTCCTGATAACAAGGTGAGAATGAGCAGACATCAATGCTTGCCACCGTCACATCGAAAACCAACAAGTCTGTAACAATCGGGGGTCTTTACTAATGGTGGGCCAGTGGCGCAATGGATAACGCGTCTGACTACGGATCAGAAGATTCTAGGTTCGACTCCTGGCTGGCTTGCTCTGTGCTTGTTTTTCTCCGGCTTATTTTGTTGTTGTGTTTTTTTTCTCCAAAGTCCAAAAGAAAAGGCAACTCTCTAGGCATTCTTCTATTTTTTCCAAAAAAAGGCACATTCTGCACACCCATTCCGATGTCTAGGGGAGACACGGACATGCTTTGGTATTGCCATTCATCTCACAAAATGCTGGCTGGTGGGCCAGTTGATTCTAGAATGAACAATTTCATCGCTACTCTGTAGCCGCTTTACTACTTTGAAGGGTGCAATGCCATGTGGTTTTGATGTCACAGGCTTGCCATTTTGAAGCCTTATCACTAATTGCCGCCTGGACATTGAGAATAATTTGTAATCTGCATTAAACTGAACGAGCGAATAATCAGCATATTAAAAATTGGTCTCACTTTCATTATTAACCTCACAACATGTCAGTTTTGTACCTTGACAGACCGACGATAGGCAGTTTTTCCTCTAGATAACGGTTGCCATGTGTGTTTTCAGATGCATGACACAAGTATTTTCACCTGGACAAGACCTTAATTACCAGTTCGAGGTATAAATTCAGCAATCACAGGATTCTGGCCAAAAAACTGAACCATGTGTGAGTCAACAAACATGTCCCTTGAATGCATGCAACACTATATATTTCAGTAAACCGTCCCTTCGGATGATTCTTGTATTGCCAAATTATTATCACATTGTTACAGTCACACACCAAAAGCAACAGGCCACTACAAAACCCTGCGCCCACACTGGCCACATTTATGGAAAGTGGCCCACAAGCTTGTGGCCAGTTAAAGCTGGCCAGTTCCCATATGGTCTAGCAGTTAGGATTCCTGGTTTTCTCGTACGCAGCCAGGGGTTGACTCCAGTTTTTCCTCTAGATAAAGGTTGCCGTGTGTGTTTTCAAATGGATGACACGAGTATTTTCACTTGGACAAGAGCTTAATTACCAGTTTGAGGAATCAATTCTGCAATCACAGGAATCTGCCCAAATACACTGAACCCCCGGGTTGAGTGAAAAAACAGATTCCCTGAATGCATACAACACTATATAATTCAGAAAACCGTCCTTTTGGATAATTCTTGTTTTGCCAAATTATTATCACATTGTTACAGTCACAGAACTAAAGCAACAGGCCACTACAAGGTCCTGCGCCCACGCTGACCACATGTATGGAAAGTGCGCCAGAAGCCCATGGCCAGTTTAAAGTGTCCAAATCCCATATGGTCTAGCGGTTAGGATTCCTGGTTTTCACCCAGGCGGCCTGGGTTCAACTCCCGGTATGGGAATGCATGCTCCTTTTTGCTTCCCTCCTCAAAAATCCAGCAAATCTTCCTGCACCAGAAGTGACTTTTTGGCCAGCAGTAGAGCTACAGAACCCTGATATGTCGAGGTCCTGATCCAGCAAATCTTCCTGCACCAGAAGTGACTTTTTGGCCAGCAGTAGAGCTACAGAACCCTGATATGTCGAGGTTCTGACTAGCCCTTAGCCCCTTCGATAGCTCAGCTGGTAGAGCGGAGGACTGTAGGTTGGAGTGTTGGCCATCCTTAGGTCGCTGGTTCAACTCCGGCTCGAAGGAGGTGTTTTTTTCATGTTCCCACCAATGTTTTGGCTTGGAGCTGGCTTTCTCACAGCTGTCAGCAGAGCTTGAATTCGCAGTCCACAATTGGAAGGCAAAAGAGCTTTCCCTGACCGGGAATCGAACCCGGGCCGCGGCGGTGAGAGCGCCGAATCCTAACCACTAGACCACCAGGGATGGATGGTGGGCTGGAGGGCTCGTGGGCTGGTGGGCTGGTGGGCTGGAGGGCTGGTAGTCTGTTCTCCTGATAACAAGGTGAGAATGAGCAGACATCAATGCTTGCCACCGTCACATCGAAAACCAACAAGTCTGTAACAATCGGGGGTCTTTACTAATGGTGGGCCAGTGGCGCAATGGATAACGCGTCTGACTACGGATCAGAAGATTCTAGGTTCGACTCCTGGCTGGCTCGCTCTGTGCTTGTTTTTCTCCGGCTTATTTTGTTGTTGTGTTTTTTTTCTCCAAAGTCCAAAAGAAAAGGCAACTCTCTAGGCATTCTTCTATTTTTTCCAAAAAAAGGCACATTCTGCACACCCATTCCGATGTCTAGGGGAGACACGGACATGCTTTGGTATTGCCATTCGTCTCACAAAATGCAGGCTGGTGGGCCAGTTGATTCTAGAAAGAACAATTTCATCGCTACTCTGTAACCGCTTTACTACTTTGAAGGGTGCAATGCCATGTGGTTTTGATGTCACAGGCTTGCCATTTTGAAGCCTTATCACTAATTGCCACCTGGACATTGAGAATAATTTGTAATCTGCATTAAACTGAACGAGCGAATAATCAGCATATTAAAAATTGGTCTCACTTTCATTATTAACCTCACAACATGTCAGTTTTGTACCTTGACAGACCGACGATAGGCAGTTTTTCCTCTAGATAACGGTTGCCATGTGTGTTTTCAGATGCATGACACAAGTATTTTCACCTGGACAAGACCTTAATTACCAGTTCGAGGTATAAATTCAGCAATCACAGGATTCTGGCCAAAAAACTGAACCATGTGTGAGTCAACAAACATGTCCCTTGAATGCATGCAACACTATATATTTCAGTAAACCGTCCCTTCGGATGATTCTTGTATTGCCAAATTATTATCACATTGTTACAGTCACACACCAAAAGCAACAGGCCACTACAAGACCCTGCGCCCACACTGGCCACATTTATGGAAAGTGGCCCACAAGCTTGTGGCCAGTTAAAGCTGGCCAGTTCCCATATGGTCTAGCAGTTAGGATTCCTGGTTTTCTTGTACGCAGCCAGGGGTTGACTCCAGTTTTTCCTCTAGATAAAGGTTGCCGTGTGTGTTTTCAAATGGATGACACGAGTATTTTCACTTGGACAAGAGCTTAATTACCAGTTTGAGGAATCAATTCTGCAATCACAGGAATCTGCCCAAATACACTGAACCCCCGGGTTGAGTGAAAAAACAGATTCCCTGAATGCATACAACACTATATAATTCAGAAAACCGTCCTTTTGGATAATTCTTGTTTTGCCAAATTATTATCACATTGTTACAGTCACAGAACTAAAGCAACAGGCCACTACAAGGTCCTGCGCCCACGCTGACCACATGTATGGAAAGTGCGCCAGAAGCCCATGGCCAGTTTAAAGTGTCCAAATCCCATATGGTCTAGCGGTTAGGATTCCTGGTTTTCACCCAGGCGGCCCGGGTTCAACTCCCGGTATGGGAATGCATGCTCCTTTTTGCTTCCCTCCTCAAAAATCCAGCAAATCTTCCTGCACCAGAAGTGACTTTTTGGCCAGCAGTAGAGCTACAGAACCCTGATATGTCGAGGTTCTGATCCAGCAAATCTTCCTGCACCAGAAGTGACTTTTTGGCCAGCAGTAGAGCTACAGAACCCTGATATGTCGAGGTTCTGACTAGCCCTTAGCCCCTTCGATAGCTCAGCTGGTAGAGCGGAGGACTGTAGGTTGGAGTGTTGGCAATCCTTAGGTCGCTGGTTCAACTCCGGCTCGAAGGAGGTGTTTTTTTCATGTTCCCACCAATGTTTTGGCTTGGAGCTGGCTTTCTCACAGCTGTCAGCAGAGCTTGAATTCGCAGTCTACAATTGGAAGGCAAAAGAGCTTTCCCTGACCGGGAATCGAACCCGGGCCGCGGCGGTGAGAGCGCCGAATCCTAACCACTAGACCACCAGGGATGGATGGTGGCCTGGAGGGCTCGTGGGCTGGTGGGCAGGAGGGCTGGAGGGCTCGTGGGCTGGTGGGCTGGTGGGCTGGAGGGCTGGTAGTCTGTTCTCCTGATAACAAGGTGAGAATGAGCAGACATCAATGCTTGCCACCGTCACATCGAAAACCAACAAGTCTGTAACAATCGGGGGTCTTTACTATTGGTGGGCCAGTGGCGCAATGGATAACGCGTCTGACTACGGATCAGAAGATTCTAGGTTCGACTCCTGGCTGGCTCGCTCTGTGCTTGTTTTTCTCCGGCTTATTTTGTTGTTGTGTTTTTTTTCTCCAAAGTCCAAAAGAAAAGGCAACTCTCTAGGCATTCTTCTATTTTTTCCAAAAAAAGGCACATTCTGCACACCCATTCCGATGTCTAGGGGAGACACGGACATGCTTTGGTATTGCCATTCGTCTCACAAAATGCAGGCTGGTGGGCCAGTTGATTCTAGAAAGAACAATTTCATCGCTACTCTGTAACCGCTTTACTACTTTGAAGGGTGCAATGCCATGTGGTTTTGATGTCACAGGCTTGCCATTTTGAAGCCTTATCACTAATTGCCACCTGGACATTGAGAATAATTTGTAATCTGCATTAAACTGAACGAGCGAATAATCAGCAATTTTGCGGATTAAAAATTGGTCTCACTTTCATTATTAACCTCACAACATGTCAGTTTTGTACCTTGACAGACCGACGATAGGCAGTTTTTCCTCTAGATAACGGTTGCCATGTGTGTTTTCAGATGCATGACACAAGTATTTTCACCTGGACAATACCTTAATTACCAGTTCGAGGTATAAATTCAGCAATCACAGGATTCTGGCCAAAAAACTGAACCATGTGCGAGTCAACAAACATGTCCCTTGAATGCATGCAACACTATATATTTCAGTAAACCGTCCCTTCGGATGATTCTTGTATTGCCAAATTATTATCACATTGTTACAGTCACACACCAAAAGCAACAGGCCACTACAAAACCCTGCGCCCACACTGGCCACATTTATGGAAAGTGGCCCACAAGCTTGTGGCCAGTTAAAGCTGGCCAGTTCCCATATGGTCTAGCAGTTAGGATTCCTGGTTTTCTTGTACGCAGCCAGGGGTTGACTCCAGTTTTTCCTCTAGATAAAGGTTGCCGTGTGTGTTTTCAAATGGATGACACGAGTATTTTCACTTGGACAAGAGCTTAATTACCAGTTTGAGGAATCAATTCTGCAATCACAGGAATCTGCCCAAATACACTGAACCCCCGGGTTGAGTGAAAAAACAGATTCCCTGAATGCATACAACACTATATAATTCAGAAAACCGTCCTTTTGGATAATTCTTGTTTTGCCAAATTATTATCACATTGTTACAGTCACAGAACTAAAGCAACAGGCCACTACTAGGTCCTGCGCCCACGCTGACCACATGTATGGAAAGTGCGCCAGAAGCCCATGGCCAGTTTAAAGTGTCCAGATCCCATATGGTCTAGCGGTTAGGATTCCTGGTTTTTTTTTTTTTTGACTTTTTGGCCAGCAGTAGAGCTACAGAACCCTGATATGTCGAGGTTCTGACTAGCCCTTAGACCCTTCGATAGCTCAGCTGGTAGAGCGGAGGACTGTAGGTTGGAGTGTTGGCCATCCTTAGGTCGCTGGTTCAACTCCGGCTCGAAGGAGGTGTTTTTTTCATGTTCCCACCAATGTTTTGGCTTGGAGCTGGCTTTCTCACAGCTGTCAGCAGAGCTTGAATTCGCAGTCCACAATTGGAAGGCAAAAGAGCTTTCCCTGACCGGGAATCGAACCCGGGCCGCGGCGGTGAGAGCGCCGAATCCTAACCACTAGACCACCAGGGATGGATGGTGGGCTGGAGGGCTGGTGGGCTGGTGGGCAGGAGGGCTGGAGGGCTCCTGGGCTGGTGGGCTGGTGGGCTGGAGGGCTGGTAGTCTGTTCTCCTGATAACAAGGTGAGAATGAGCAGACATCAATGCTTGCCACCGTCACATCGAAAACCAACAAGTCTGTAACAATCGGGGGTCTTTACTAATGGTGGGCCAGTGGCGCAATGGATAACGCGTCTGACTACGGATCAGAAGATTCTAGGTTCGACTCCTGGCTGGCTCGCTCTGTGCTTGTTTTTCTCCGGCTTATTTTGTTGTTGTGTTTTTTTTCTCCAAAGTCCAAAAGAAAAGGCAACTCTCTAGGCATTCTTCTATTTTTTCCAAAAAAAGGCACATTCTGCACACCCATTCCGATGTCTAGGGGAGACACGGACATGCTTTGGTATTGCCATTCATCTCACAAAATGCTGGCTGGTGGGCCAGTTGATTCTAGAATGAACAATTTCATCGCTACTCTGTAACCGCTTTACTACTTTGAAGGGTGCAATGCCATGTGGTTTTGATGTCACAGGCTTGCCATTTTGAAGCCTTATCACTAATTGCCACCTGGACATTGAGAATAATTTGTAATCTGCATTAAACTGAACGAGCGAATAATCAGCATATTAAAAATTGGTCTCACTTTCATTATTAACCTCACAACATGTCAGTTTTGTACCTTGACAGACCGACGATAGGCAGTTTTTCCTCTAGATAACGGTTGCCATGTGTGTTTTCAGATGCATGACACAAGTATTTTCACCTGGACAAGACCTTAATTACCAGTTCGAGGTATAAATTCAGCAATCACAGGATTCTGGCCAAAAAAACTGAACCATGTGTGAGTCAACAAACATGTCCCTTGAATGCATGCAACACTATATATTTCAGTAAACCGTCCCTTCGGATGATTCTTGTATTGCCAAATTATTATCACATTGTTACAGTCACACACCAAAAGCAACAGGCCACTACAAAACCCTGCGCCCACACTGGCCACATTTATGGAAAGTGGCCCACAAGCTTGTGGCCAGTTAAAGCTGGCCAGTTCCCATATGGTCTAGCAGTTAGGATTCCTGGTTTTCTCGTACGCAGCCAGGGGTTGACTCCAGTTTTTCCTCTAGATAAAGGTTGCCGTGTGTGTTTTCAAATGGATGACACGAGTATTTTCACTTGGACAAGAGCTTAATTACCAGTTTGAGGAATCAATTCTGCAATCACAGGAATCTGCCCAAATACACTGAACCCCCGGGTTGAGTGAAAAAACAGATTCCCTGAATGCATACAACACTATATAATTCAGAAAACCGTCATTTTGGATAATTCTTGTTTTGCCAAATTATTATCACATTGTTACAGTCACAGAACTAAAGCAACAGGCCACTACAAGGTCCTGCACCCACGCTGACCACATGTATGGAAAGTGCGCCAGAAGCCCATGGCCAGTTTAAAGTGTCCAAATCCCATATGGTCTAGCGGTTAGGATTCCTGGTTTTCACCCAGGCGGCCCGGCTTCAACTCCCGGTATGGGAATGCATGCTCCTTTTTGCTTCCCTCCTCAAAAATCCAGCAAATCTTCCTGCACCAGAAGTGACTTTTTGGCCAGCAGTAGAGCTACAGAACCCTGATATGTCGAGGTTCTGATCCAGCAAATCTTCCTGCACCAGAAGTGACTTTTTGGCCAGCAGTAGAGCTACAGAACCCTGATATGTCGAGGTTCTGACTAGCCCTTAGCCCCTTCGATAGCTCAGCTGGTAGAGCGGAGGACTGTAGGTTGGAGTGTTGGCCATCCTTAGGTCGCTGGTTCAACTCCGGCTCGAAGGAGGTGTTTTTTTCATGTTCCCACCAATGTTTTGGCTTGGAGATTGCTTTCTCACAGCTGTCAGCAGAGCTTGAATTCGCAGTCCACAATTGGAAGGCAAAAGAGCTTTCCCTGACCGGGAATCGAACCCGGGCCGCGGCGGCGAGAGCGCCGAATCCTAACCACTAGACCACCAGGGAGGGATGGTGGGCTGGAGGGCTCGTGGGCTGGAGGGCTCGTGGGCTGGTGGGCAGGAGGGCTGGAGGGCTCGTGGGCTGGTGGGCTGGTGGGCTGGAGGGCTGGTAGTCTGTTCTCCTGATAACAAGGTGAGAATGAGCAGACATCAATGCTTGCCACCGTCACATCGAAAACCAACAAGTCTGTAACAATCGGGTTTCCTTACCAATGGTGGGCCAGTGGCGCAATGGATAACGCGTCTGACTACGGATCAGAAGATTCTAGGTTCGACTCCTGGCTGGCTCGCTCTGTGCTTGTTTTTCTCCGGCTTATTTTGTTGTTGTGTTTTTTTTCTCCAAAGTCCAAAACAAAAGGCAACTCTCTAGGCATTCTTCTATTTTTTCCAAAAAAAGGCACATTCTGCACACCCATTCCGATGTCTAGGGGAGACACGGACATGCTTTGGTATTGCCATTCGTCTCACAAAATGCAGGCTGGTGGGCCAGTTGATTCTAGAATGAACAATTTCATCGCTACTCTGTAACCGCTTTACTACTTTGAAGGGTGCAATGCCATGTGGTTTTGATGTCACAGGCTTGCCATTTTGAAGCCTTATCACTAATTGCCACCTGGACATGACACAAGTATTTTCACCTGGACAAGACCTTAATTACCAGTTCGAGGTATAAATTCAGCAATCACAGGATTCTGGCCAAAAAACTGAACCTTGTGTGAGTCAACAAACATGTCCCTTGAATGCATGCAACACTATATATTTCAGTAAACCGTCCCTTCGGATGATTCTTGTATTGCCAAATTATTATCACATTGTTACAGTCACACACCAAAAGCAACATGCCACTACAAAACCCTGCGCCCACACTGGCCACATTTATGGAAAGTGGCCCACAAGCTTGTGGCCAGTTAAAGCTGGCCAGTTCCCATATGGTCTAGCAGTTAGGATTCCTGGTTTTTTTTTTTTTACTTTTTGGCCAGCAGTAGAGCTACAGAACCCTGATATGTCGAGGTTCTGACTAGCCCTTAGCCCCTTCGATAGCTCAGCTGGTAGAGCGGAGGACTGTAGGTTGGAGTGTTGGCCATCCTTAGGTCGCTGGTTCAACTCCGGCTCGAAGGAGGTGTTTTTTTCATGTTCCCACCAATGTTTTGGCTTGGAGCTGGCTTTCTCACAGCTGTCAGCAGAGCTTGAATTCGCAGTCCACAATTGGAAGGCAAAAGAGCTTTCCCTGACCGGGAATCGAACCCGGGCCGCGGCGGTGAGAGCGCCGAATCCTAACCACTAGACCACCAGGGATGGATGGTGGGCTGGAGGGCTCGTGGGCTGGTGGGCAGGAGAGCTGGAGGGCTCGTGGGCTGGTGGGCTGGTGGGCTGGTGGGCTGGAGGGCTGGTAGTCTGTTCTCCTGATAACAAGGTGAGAATGAGCAGACATCAATGCTTGCCACCGTCACATCGAAAACCAACAAGTCTGTAACAATCGGGGGTCTTTACTAATGGTGGGCCAGTGGCGCAATGGATAACGCGTCTGACTACGGATCAGAAGATTCTAGGTTCGACTCCTGGCTGGCTTGCTCTGTGCTTGTTTTTCTCCGGCTTATTTTGTTGTTGTGTTTTTTTTCTCCAAAGTCCAAAAGAAAAGGCAACTCTCTAGGCATTCTTCTATTTTTTCCAAAAAAAGGCACATTCTGCACACCCATTCCGATGTCTAGGGGAGACACGGACATGCTTTGGTATTGCCATTCATCTCACAAAATGCTGGCTGGTGGGCCAGTTGATTCTAGAATGAACAATTTCATCGCTACTCTGTAACCGCTTTACTACTTTGAAGGGTGCA
>NC_068381.1:25161896-25214085 GCF_023724105.1 Carassius gibelio
TGGACACTTTAAACTGGCCATGGGCTTCTGGCGCACTTTCCATACATGTGGTCAGCGTGGGCGCAGGACCTTGTAGTGGCCTGTTGCTTTAGTTCTGTGACTGTAACAAAGTGATAATAATTTGGCAAAACAAGAATTATCCAAAAGGACGGTTTTCTGAATTATATAGTGTTGTATGCATTCAGGGAATCTGTTTTTTCACTCAACCCGGGGGTTCAGTGTATTTGGGCAGATTCCTGTGATTGCAGAATTGATTCCTCAAACTGGTAATTAAGCTCTTGTCCAAGTGAAAATACTCGTGTCATCCATTTGAAAACACACACGGCAACCTTTATCTAGAGGAAAAACTGGAGTCAACCCCTGGCTGCGTACGAGAAAACCAGGAATCCTAACTGCTAGACCATATGGGAACTGGCCAGCTTTAACTGGCCACAAGCTTGTGGGCCACTTTCCATAAATGTGGCCAGTGTGGGCGCAGGGTTTTGTAGTGGCCTGTTGCTTTTGGTGTGTGACTGTAACAATGTGATAATAATTTGGCAATACAAGAATCATCCGAAGGGACGGTTTACTGAAATATATAGTGTTGCATGCATTCAAGGGACATGTTTGTTGACTCACACATGGTTCAGTTTTTTGGCCAGAATCCTGTGATTGCTGAATTTATACCTCGAACTGGTAATTAAGGTCTTGTCCAGGTGAAAATACTTGTGTCATGCATCTGAAAACACACATGGCAACCGTTATCTAGAGGAAAAACTGCCTATCGTCGGTCTGTCAAGGTACAAAACTGACATGTTGTGAGGTTAATAATGAAAGTGAGACCAATTTTTAATATGCTGATTATTCGCTCGTTCAGTTTAATGCAGATTACAAATTATTCTCAATGTCCAGGTGGCAATTAGTGATAAGGCTTCAAAATGGCAAGCCTGTGACATCAAAACCACATGGCATTGCACCCTTCAAAGTAGTAAAGCGGTTACAGAGTAGCGATGAAATTGTTCATTCTAGAATCAACTGGCCCACCAGCCTGCATTTTGTGAGACGAATGGCAATACCAAAGCATGTCCGTGTCTCCCCTAGACATCGGAATGGGTGTGCAGAATGTGCCTTTTTTTGGAAAAAATAGAAGAATGCCTAGAGAGTTGCCTTTTCTTTTGGACTTTGGAGAAAAAAAAACACAACAACAAAATAAGCCGGAGAAAAACAAGCACAGAGCGAGCCAGCCAGGAGTCGAACCTAGAATCTTCTGATCCGTAGTCAGACGTGTTATCCATTGCGCCACTGGCCCACCAAAAGTAAAGACCCCCGATTGTTACAGACTTGTTGGTTTTCGATGTGACGGTGGCAAGCATTGATGTCTGCTCATTCTCACCTTGTTATCAGGAGAACAGACTACCAGCCCTCCAGCCCTCCAGCCCACCAGCCCAGCAGCCCACGAGCCTTCCAGCCCACCATCCCTCCCTGGTGGTCTAGTGGTTAGGATTCGGCGCTCTCACCGCCGCGGCCCGGGTTCGATTCCCGGTCAGGGAAAGCTCTTTTGCCTTCCAATTGTGGACTGCGAATTCAAGCTCTGCTGACAGCTGTGAGAAAGCCAGCTCCAAGCCAAAACATTGGTGGGAACATGAAAAAAACACCTCCTTCGAGCCGGAGTTGAACCAGCGACCTAAGGATGGCCAACACTCCAACCTACAGTCCTCCGCTCTACCAGCTGAGCTATCGAAGGGGCTAAGGGCTAGTCAGAACCTCGACATATCAGGGTTCTGTAGCTCTACTGCTGGCCAAAAAGTCACTTCTGGTGCAGGAAGATTTGCTGGATTTTTGAGGAGGGAAGCAAAAAGGAGCATGCATTCCCATACCGGGAGTTGAACCCGGGCCGCCTGGGTGAAAACCAGGAATCCTAACCGCTAGACCATATGGGATCTGGACACTTTAAACTGGCCATGGGCTTCTGGCGCACTTTCCATACATGTGGTCAGCGTGGGCGCAGGACCTTGTAGTGGCCTGTTGCTTTAGTTCTGTGACTGTAACAAAGTGATAATAATTTGGCAAAACAAGAATTATCCAAAAGGACGGTTTTCTGAATTATATAGTGTTGTATGCATTCAGGGAATCTGTTTTTTCACTCAACCCGGGGGTTCAGTGTATTTGGGCAGATTCCTGTGATTGCAGAATTGATTCCTCAAACTGGTAATTAAGCTCTTGTCCAAGTGAAAATACTCGTGTCATCCATTTGAAAACACACACGGCAACCTTTATCTAGAGGAAAAACTGGAGTCAACCCCTGGCTGCGTACGAGAAAACCAGGAATCCTAACTGCTAGACCATATGGGAACTGGCCAGCTTTAACTGGCCACAAGCTTGTGGGCCACTTTCCATAAATGTGGCCAGTGTGGGCGCAGGGTTTTGTAGTGGCCTGTTGCTTTTGGTGTGTGACTGTAACAATGTGATAATAATTTGGCAATACAAGAATCATCCGAAGGGACGGTTTACTGAAATATATAGTGTTGCATGCATTCAAGGGACATGTTTGTTGACTCACACATGGTTCAGTTTTTTGGCCAGAATCCTGTGATTGCTGAATTTATACCTCGAACTGGTAATTAAGGTCTTGTCCAGGTGAAAATACTTGTGTCATGCATCTGAAAACACACATGGCAACCGTTATCTAGAGGAAAAACTGCCTATCATCGGTCTGTCAAGGTACAAAACTGACATGTTGTGAGGTTAATAATGAAAGTGAGACCAATTTTTAATATGCTGATTATTCGCTCGTTCAGTTTAATGCAGATTACAAATTATTCTCAATGTCCAGGTGGCAATTAGTGATAAGGCTTCAAAATGGCAAGCCTGTGACATCAAAACCACATGGCATTGCACCCTTCAAAGTAGTAAAGCGGTTACAGAGTAGCGATGAAATTGTTCATTCTAGAATCAACTGGCCCACCAGCCTGCATTTTGTGAGACGAATGGCAATACCAAAGCATGTCCGTGTCTCCCCTAGACATCGGAATGAGTGTGCAGAATGTGCCTTTTTTTGGAAAAAATAGAAGAATGCCTAGAGAGTTGCCTTTTCTTTTGGACTTTGGAGAAAAAAAAACACAACAACAAAATAAGCCGGAGAAAAACAAGCACAGAGCGAGCCAGCCAGGAGTCGAACCTAGAATCTTCTGATCCGTAGTCAGACGTGTTATCCATTGCGCCACTGGCCCACCAAAAGTAAAGACCCCCGATTGTTACAGACTTGTTGGTTTTCGATGTGACGGTGGCAAGCATTGATGTCTGCTCATTCTCACCTTGTTATCAGGAGAACAGACTACCAGCCCTCCAGCCCTCCAGCCCACCAGCCCAGCAGCCCACGAGCCCTCCAGCCCACCATCCCTCCCTGGTGGTCTAGTGGTTAGGATTCGGCGCTCTCACCGCCGCGGCCCGGGTTCGATTCCCGGTCAGGGAAAGCTCTTTTGCCTTCCAATTGTGGACTGCGAATTCAAGCTCTGCTGACAGCTGTGAGAAAGCCAGCTCCAAGCCAAAACATTGGTGGGAACATGAAAAAAACACCTCCTTCGAGCCGGAGTTGAACCAGCGACCTAAGGATGGCCAACACTCCAACCTACAGTCCTCCGCTCTACCAGCTGAGCTATCGAAGGGGCTAAGGGCTAGTCAGAACCTCGACATATCAGGGTTCTGTAGCTCTACTGCTGGACAAAAAGTCACTTCTGGTGCAGGAAGATTTGCTGGATCAGAACCTCGACATATCAGGGTTCTGTAGCTCTACTGCTGGCCAAAAAGTCACTTCTGGTGCAGGAAGATTTGCTGGATTTTTGAGGAGGGAAGCAAAAAGGAGCATGCATTCCCATACCGGGAGTTGAACCCGGGCCGCCTGGGTGAAAACCAGGAATCCTAACCGCTAGACCATATGGGATTTGGACACTTTAAACTGGCCATGGGCTTCTGGCGCACTTTCCATACATGTGGTCAGCGTGGGCGCAGGACCTTGTAGTGGCCTGGTGCTTTAGTTCTGTGACTGTAACAATGTGATAATAATTTGGCAAAACAAGAATTATGCAAAAGGACGGTTTTCTGAATTATATAGTGTTGTATGCATTCAGGGAATCTGTTTTTTCACTCAACCCGGGGGTTCAGTGTATTTGGGCAGATTCCTGTGATTGCAGAATTGATTCCTAAAACTGGTAATTAAGCTCTTGTCCAAGTGAAAATACTCGTGTCATCCATTTGAAAACACACATGGCAACCGTTATCTAGAGGAAAAACTGCCTATCGTCGGTCTGTCAAGGTACAAAACTGACATTTTGTGAGGTTAATAATGAAAGTGAGACCAATTTTTAATATGCTGATTATTCGCTCGTTCAGTTTAATGCAGATTACAAATTATTCTCAATGTCCAGGTGGCAATTAGTGATAAGGCTTCAAAATGGCAAGCCTGTGACATCAAAACCACATGGCATTGCACCCTTCAAAGTAGTAAAGCGGTTACAGAGTAGCGATTAAATTGTTCATTCTAGAATCAACTGGCCCACCAGCCAGCATTTTGTGAGATGAATGGCAATACCAAAGCATGTCCGTGTCTCCCCTAGACATCGGAATGGGTGTGCAGAATGTGCCTTTTTTTGGAAAAAATAGAAGAATGCCTAGAGAGTTGCCTTTTCTTTTGGACTTTGGAGAAAAAAAACACAACAACAAAATAAGCCGGAGAAAAACAAGCACAGAGCGAGCCAGCCAGGAGTCGAACCTAGAATCTTCTGATCCGTAGTCAGACGCGTTATCCATTGCGCCACTGGCCCACCATTAGTAAAGACCCCCGATTGTTACAGACTTGTTGGTTTTCGATGTGACGATGGCAAGCATTGATGTCTGCTCATTCTCACCTTGTTATCAGGAGAACAGACTACCAGCCCTCCAGCCCACCAGCCCACCAGCCCACGAGCCCTCCAGCCCTCCTGCCCACCAGCCCACCAGCCCACGAGCCCTCCAGCCCTCCCTGGTGGTCTAGTGGTTAGGATTCGGCGCTCTCACCGCCGCGGCCCGGGTTCGATTCCCGGTCAGGGAAAGCTCTTTTGCCTTCCAATTGTGGACTGCGAATTCAAGCTCTGCTGACAGCTGTGAGAAAGCAAGCTCCAAGCCAAAACATTGGTGGGAACATGAAAAAAACACCTCCTTCGAGCCGGAGTTGAACCAGCGACCTAAGGATGGCCAACACTCCAACCTACAGTCCTCCGCTCTACCAGCTGAGCTATCGAAGGGGCTAAGGGCTAGTCAGAACCTCGACATATCAGGGTTCTGTAGCTCTACTGCTGGCCAAAAAGTCACTTCTGGTGCAGGAAGATTTGCTGGATTTTTGAGGAGGGAAGCAAAAAGGAGCATGCATTCCCATACCGGGAGTTGAACCCGGGCCGCCTGGGTGAAAACCAGGAATCCTAACCGCTAGACCATATGGGATCTGAACACTTTAAACTGGCCATGGGCTTCTGGCGCACTTTCCATACATGTGGTCAGCGTGGGCGCAGGACCTTGTAGTGGCCTGTTGCTTTAGTTCTGTGACTGTAACAATGTGATAATAATTTGGCAAAACAAGAATTATCCAAAAGGACGGTTTTCTGAATTATATAGTGTTGTATGCATTCAGGGAATCTGTTTTTTCACTCAACCCGGGGGTTCAGTGTATTTGGGCAGATTCCTGTGATTGCAGAATTGATTCCTCAAACTGGTAATTAAGCTCTTGTCCAAGTGAAAATACTCGTGTCATCCATTTGAAAACACACATGGCAACCTTTATCTAGAGGAAAAACTGGAGTCAACCCCTGGCTGCGTACAAGAAAACCAGGAATCCTAACTGCTAGACCATATGGGAACTGGCCAGCTTTAACTGGCCACAAGCTTGTGGGCCACTTTCCATAAATGTGGCCAGTGTGGGCGCAGGGTTTTGTAGTGGCCTGTTGCTTTTGGTGTGTGACTGTAACAATGTGATAATAATTTGGCAATACAAGAATCATCCGAAGGGACGGTTTACTGAAATATATAGTGTTGCATGCATTCAAGGGACATGTTTGTTGACTCACACAAGGTTCAGTTTTTTGGCCAGAATCCTGTGATTGCTGAATTTATACCTCGAACTGGTAATTAAGGTCTTGTCCAGGTGAAAATACTTGTGTCATGCATCTGAAAACACACATGGCAACCGTTATCTAGAGGAAAAACAGCCTATCGTCGGTCTGTCAAGGTACAAAACTGACATGTTGTGAGTTTAATAATGAAAGTGAGACCAATTTTTAATATGCTGATTATTCGCTCGTTCAGTTTAATGCAGATTACAAATTATTCTCAATGTCCAGGTGGCAATTAGTGATAAGGCTTCAAAATGGCAAGCCTGTGACATCAAAACCACATGGCATTGCACCCTTCAAAGTAGTAAAGCGGTTACAGAGTAGCGATGAAATTGTTCTTTCTAGAATCAACTGGCCCACCAGCCTGCATTTTGTGAGACGAATGGCAATACCAAAGCATGTCCGTGTCTCCCCTAGACATCGGAATGGGTGTGCAGAATGTGCCTTTTTTTGGAAAAAATAGAAGAATGCCTAGAGAGTTGCCTTTTCTTTTGGACTTTGGAGAAAAAAAACACAACAACAAAATAAGCCATAGAAAAACAAGCACAGAGCGAGCCAGCCAGGAGTCAAACCTAGAATCTTCTGATCCGTAGTCAGACGCGTTATCCATTGCGCCACTGGCCCACCATTAGTAAAGACCCCCGATTGTTACAGACTTGTTGGTTTTCGATGTGACGGTGGCAAGAATTGATGTCTGCTCATTCTCACCTTGTTATCAGGAGAACAGACTACCAGCCCTCCAGCCCACCAGCCCACCAGCCCACAAGCCCACGAGCACTCCAGCCCTCCTGCCCACCAGCCCACGAGCCCTCCAGCCCACCATCCATCCCTGGTGGTCTAGTGGTTAGGATTCAGCGCTCTCACCGCCGCGGCCCGGGTTCGATTCCCGGTCAGGGAAAGCTCTTTTGCCTTCCAATTGTGGACTGCGAATTCAAGCTCTGCTGACAGCTGTGAGAAAGCCAGCTCCAAGCCAAAACATTGGTGGGAACATGAAAAAAACACCTCCTTCGAGCCGGAGTTGAACCAGCGACCTAAGGATGGCCAACACTCCAACCTACAGTCCTCCGCTCTACCAGCTGAGCTATCGAAGGGGCTAAGGGCTAGTCAGAACCTCGACATATCAGGGTTCTGTAGCTCTACTGCTGGCCAAAAAGTCACTTCTGGTGCAGGAAGATTTGCTGGATCAGAACCTCGACATATCAGGGTTCTGTAGCTCTACTGCTGGCCAAAAAGTCACTTCTGGTGCAGGAAGATTTGCGGGATTTTTGAGGAGGGAAGCAAAAAGGAGCATGCATTCCCATACCGGGAGTTGAACCCGGGCCGCCTGGGTGAAAACCAGGAATCCTAACCGCTAGACCATATGGGATTTGGACACTTTAAACTGGCCATGGGCTTCTGGCGCACTTTCCATACATGTGGTCAGCGTGGGCGCAGGACCTTGTAGTGGCCTGTTGCTTTAGTTCTGTGACTGTAACAATGTGATAATAATTTGGCAAAACAAGAATTATCCAAAAGGACGGTTTTCTGAATTATATAGTGTTGTATGCATTCAGGGAATCTGTTTTTTCACTCAACCCGGGGGTTCAGTGTATTTGGGCAGATTCCTGTGATTGCAGAATTGATTCCTCAAACTGGTAATTAAGCTCTTGTCCAAGTGAAAATACTCCTGTCATCCATTTGAAAACACACACGGCAACCTTTATCTAGAGGAAAAACTGGAGTCAACCCCTGGCTGCGTACGAGAAAACCAGGAATCCTAACTGCTAGACCATATGGGAACTGGCCAGCTTTAACTGGCCACAAGCTTGTGGGCCACTTTCCATAAATGTGGCCAGTGTGGGCGCAGGGTTTTGTAGTGGCCTGTTGCTTTTGGTGTGTGACTGTAACAATGTGATAATAATTTGGCAATACAAGAATCATCCGAAGGGACGGTTTACTGAAATATATAGTGTTGCATGCATTCAAGGGACATGTTTGTTGACTCACACATGGTTCAGTTTTTTGGCCAGAATCCTGTGATTGCTGAATTTATACCTCGAACTGGTAATTAAGGTCTTGTCCAGGTGAAAATACTTGTGTCATGCATCTGAAAACACACATGGCAACCGTTATCTAGAGGAAAAACTGCCTATCGTCGGTCTGTCAAGGTACAAAACTGACATGTTGTGAGGTTAATAATGAAAGTGAGACCAATTTTTAATATGCTGATTATTCGCTCGTTCAGTTTAATGCAGATTACAAATTATTCTCAATGTCCAGGTGGCAATTAGTGATAAGGCTTCAAAATGGCAAGCCTGTGACATCAAAACCACATGGCATTGCACCCTTCAAAGTAGTAAAGCGGTTACAGAGTAGCGATGAAATTGTTCATTCTAGAATCAACTGGCCCACCAGCCTGCATTTTGTGAGACGAATGGCAATACCAAAGCATGTCCGTGTCTCCCCTAGACATCGGAATGGGTGTGCAGAATGTGCCTTTTTTTGGAAAAAATAGAAGAATGCCTAGAGAGTTGCCTTTTCTTTTGGACTTTGGAGAAAAAAAACACAACAACAAAATAAGCCGGAGAAAAACAAGCACAGAGCGAGCCAGCCAGGAGTCGAACCTAGAATCTTCTGATCCGTAGTCAGATGCGTTATCCATTGCGCCACTGGCCCAACAAAAGTAAAGGCCCCCGATTGTTACAGACTTGTTGGTTTTCGATGTGACGGTGGCAAGCATTGATGTCTGCTCATTCTCACCTTGTTATCAGGAGAACAGACTACCAGCCCTCCAGCCCTCCAGCCCACCAGCCCAGCAGCCCACGAGCCCTCCAGCCCACCATCCCTCCCTGGTGGTCTAGTGGTTAGGATTCGGCGCTCTCACCGCCGCGGCCCGGGTTCGATTCCCGGTCAGGGAAAGCTCTTTTGCCTTCCAATTGTGGACTGCGAATTCAAGCTCTGCTGACAGCTGTGAGAAAGCCAGCTCCAAGCCAAAACATTGGTGGGAACATGAAAAAAACACCTCCTTCGAGCCGGAGTTGAACCAGCGACCTAAGGATGGCCAACACTCCAACCTACAGTCCTCCGCTCTACCAGCTGAGCTATCGAAGGGGCAAAGGGCTAGTCAGAACCTCGACCTATCAGGGTTCTGTAGCTCTACTGCTGGCCAAAAAGTCACTTCTGGTGCAGGAAGATTTGCTGGATTTTTGAGGAGGGAAGCAAAAAGGAGCATGCATTCCCATACCGGGAGTTGAACCCGGGCCGCCTGGGTGAACACCAGGAATCCTAACCGCTAGACCGTATGGGCTTTGGACACTTTAAACTGGCCATGGGCTTCTGGCGCACTTTCCATACATGTGGTCAGCGTGGGCGCAGGACCTTGTAGTGGCCTGTTGCTTTAGTTCTGGGACTGTAACAATGTGATAATAATTTGGCAAAACAAGAATTATCCAAAAGGACGGTTTTCTGAATTATATAGTGTTGTATGCATTCAGGGAATCTGTTTTTTCACTCAACCCGGGGGTTCAGTGTATTTGGGCAGATTCCTGTGATTGCAGAATTGATTCCTCAAACTGGTAATTAAGCTCTTGTCCAAGTGAAAATACTCGTGTCATCCATTTGAAAACACACACGGCAACCTTTATCTAGAGGAAAAACTGGAGTCAACCCCTGGCTGCGTACAAGAAAACCAGGAATCCTAACTGCTAGACCATATGGGAACTGGCCAGCTTTAACTGGCCACAAGCTTGTGGGCCACTTTCCATAAATGTGGCCAGTGTGGGCGCAGGGTTTTGTAGTGGCCTGTTGCTTTTGGTGTGTGACTGTAACAATGTGATAATAATTTGGCAATACAAGAATCATCCGAAGGGACGGTTTACTGAAATATATAGTGTTGCATGCATTCAAGGGACATGTTTGTTGACTCACACATGGTTCAGTTTTTTGGCCAGAATCCTGTGATTGCTGAATTTATACCTCGAACTGGTAATTAAGGTCTTGTCCAGGTGAAAATACTTGTGTCATGCATCTGAAAACACACATGGCAACCGTTATCTAGAGGAAAAACTGCCTATCGTCGGTCTGTCAAGGTACAAAACTGACATGTTGTGAGGTTAATAATGAAAGTGAGACCAATTTTTAATCCGCAAAATTGCTGATTATTCGCTCGTTCAGTTTAATGCAGATTACAAATTATTCTCAATGTCCAGGTGGCAATTAGTGATAAGGCTTCAAAATGGCAAGCCTGTGACATCAAAACCACATGGCATTGCACCCTTCAAAGTAGTAAAGCGGTTACAGAGTAGCGATGAAATTGTTCTTTCTAGAATCAACTGGCCCACCAGCCTGCATTTTGTGAGACGAATGGCAATACCAAAGCATGTCCGTGTCTCCCCTAGACATCGGAATGGGTGTGCAGAATGTGCCTTTTTTTGGAAAAAATAGAAGAATGCCTAGAGAGTTGCCTTTTCTTTTGGACTTTGGAGAAAAAAAACACAACAACAAAATAAGCCGGAGAAAAACAAGCACAGAGCGAGCCAGCCAGGAGTAGAACCTAGAATCTTCTGATCCGTAGTCAGACGCGTTATCCATTGCGCCACTGGCCCACCAAAAGTAAAGACCCCTGATTGTTACAGACTTGTTGGTTTTCGATGTGACGGTGGCAAGCATTGATGTCTGCTCATTCTCACCTTGTTATCAGGAGAACAGACTACCAGCCCTCCAGCCCTCCAGCCCACCAGCCCAGCAGCCCACGAGCCTTCCAGCCCACCATCCCTCCCTGGTGGTCTAGTGGTTAGGATTCGGCGCTCTCACCGCCGCGGCCCGGGTTCGATTCCCAGTCAGGGAAAGCTCTTTTGCCTTCCAATTGTGGACTGCGAATTCAAGCTCTGCTGACAGCTGTGAGAAAGCCAGCTCCAAGCCAAAACATTGGTGGGAACATGAAAAAAACACCTCCTTCGAGCCGGAGTTGAACCAGCGACCTAAGGATGGCCAACACTCCAACCTACAGTCCTCCGCTCTACCAGCTGAGCTATCGAAGGGGCTAAGGGCTAGTCAGAACCTCGACATATCAGGGTTCTGTAGCTCTACTGCTGGCCAAAAAGTCACTTCTGGTGCAGGAAGATTTGCTGGATTTTTGAGGAGGGAAGCAAAAAGGAGCATGCATTCCCATACCGGGAGTTGAACCCGGGCCGCCTGGGTGAAAACCAGGAATCCTAACCGCTAGACCATATGGGATCTGGACACTTTAAACTGGCCATGGGCTTCTGGCGCACTTTCCATACATGTGGTCAGCGTGGGCGCAGGACCTTGTAGTGGCCTGTTGCTTTAGTTCTGTGACTGTAACAAAGTGATAATAATTTGGCAAAACAAGAATTATCCAAAAGGACGGTTTTCTGAATTATATAGTGTTGTATGCATTCAGGGAATCTGTTTTTTCACTCAACCCGGGGGTTCAGTGTATTTGGGCAGATTCCTGTGATTGCAGAATTGATTCCTCAAACTGGTAATTAAGCTCTTGTCCAAGTGAAAATACTCGTGTCATCCATTTGAAAACACACACGGCAACCTTTATCTAGAGGAAAAACTGGAGTCAACCCCTGGCTGCGTACGAGAAAACCAGGAATCCTAACTGCTAGACCATATGGGAACTGGCCAGCTTTAACTGGCCACAAGCTTGTGGGCCACTTTCCATAAATGTGGCCAGTGTGGGCGCAGGGTTTTGTAGTGGCCTGTTGCTTTTGGTGTGTGACTGTAACAATGTGATAATAATTTGGCAATACAAGAATCATCCGAAGGGACGGTTTACTGAAATATATAGTGTTGCATGCATTCAAGGGACATGTTTGTTGACTCACACAAGGTTCAGTTTTTTGGCCAGAATCCTGTGATTGCTGAATTTATACCTCGAACTGGTAATTAAGGTCTTGTCCAGGTGAAAATACTTGTGTCATGCATCTGAAAACACACATGGCAACCGTTATCTAGAGGAAAAACTGCCTATCGTCGGTCTGTCAAGGTACAAAACTGACATGTTGTGAGGTTAATAATGAAAGTGAGACCAATTTTTAATATGCTGATTATTCGCTCGTTCAGTTTAATGCAGATTACAAATTATTCTCAATGTCCAGGTGGCAATTAGTGATAAGGCTTCAAAATGGCAAGCCTGTGACATCAAAACCACATGGCATTGCACCCTTCAAAGTAGTAAAGCGGTTACAGAGTAGCAATGAAATTGTTCATTCTAGAATCAACTGGCCCACCAGCCTGCATTTTGTGAGACGAATGGCAATACCAAAGCATGTCCGTGTCTCCCCTAGACATCGGAATGGGTGTGCAGAATGTGCCTTTTTTTGGAAAAAATAGAAGAATGCCTAGAGAGTTGCCTTTTGTTTTGGACTTTGGAGAAAAAAAACACAACAACAAAATAAGCCGGAGAAAAACAAGCACAGAGCGAGCCAGCCAGGAGTCGAACCTAGAATCTTCTGATCCGTAGTCAGACGCGTTATCCATTGCGCCACTGGCCCACCAAAAGTAAAGACCCCCGATTGTTACAGACTTGTTGGTTTTCGATGTGACGGTGGCAAGCATTGATGTCTGCTCATTCTCACCTTGTTATCAGAAGAACAGACTACCAGCCCTCCAGCCCTCCAGCCCACCAGCCCAGCAGCCCACCATCCCTCCCTGGTGGTCTAGTGGTTAGGATTCGGCGGTCTCACCGCCGCGGCCAGGGTTCGATTCCCGGTCAGGGAAAGCTCTTTTGCCTTCCAATTGTGGACTGCGAATTCAAGCTCTGCTGACAGCTGTGAGAAAGCCAGCTCCAAGCCAAAACATTGGTGGGAACATGAAAAAAACACCTCATTCGAGCCGGAGTTGAACCAGCGACCTAAGGATGGCCAACACTCCAACCTACAGTCCTCCGCTCTACCAGCTGAGCTATCGAAGGGGCTAAGGGCTAGTCAGAACCTCGACATATCAGGGTTCTGTAGCTCTACTGCTGGCCAAAAAGTCACTTCTGGTGCAGGAAGATTTGCTGGATTTTTGAGGAGGGAAGCAAAAAGGAGCATGCATTCCCATACTGGGAGTTGAACCCGGGCCGCCTGGGTGAAAACCAGGAATCCTAACCGCTAGACCATATGGGATTTGGACACTTTAAACTGGCCATGGGCTTCTGGCGCACTTTCCATACATGTGGTCAGCGTGGGCGCAGGACCTTGTAGTGGCCTGTTGCTTTAGTTCTGTGACTGTAACAATGTGATGATAATTTGGCAAAACAAGAATTATCCAAAAGGACGGTTTTCTGAATTATATAGTGTTGTATGCATTCAGGGAATCTGTTTTTTCACTCAACCCGGGGGTTCAGTGTATTTGGGCAGATTTCTGTGATTGCAGAATTGATTCCTCAAACTGGTAATTAAGCTCTTGTCCAAGTGAAAATACTCGTGTCATCCATTTGAAAACACACACGGCAACCTTTATCTAGAGGAAAAACTGGAGTCAACCCCTGGCTGCGTACGAGAAAACCAGGAATCCTAACTGCTAGACCATATGGGAACTGGCCAGCTTTAACTGGCCACAAGCTTGTGGGCCACTTTCCATAAATGTGGCCAGTGTGGGCGCAGGGTTTTGTAGTGGCCTGTTGCTTTTGGTGTGTGACTGTAACAATGTGATAATAATTTGGCAATACAAGAATCATCCGAAGGGACGGTTTACTGAAATATATAGTGTTGCATGCATTCAAGGGACATGTTTGTTGACTCACACATGGTTCAGTTTTTTGGCCAGAATCCTGTGATTGCTGAATTTATACCTCGAACTGGTAATTAAGGTCTTGTCCAGGTGAAAATACTTGTGTCATGCATCTGAAAACACACATGGCAACCGTTATCTAGAGGAAAAACTGCCTATCGTCGGTCTGTCAAGGTACAAAACTGACATGTTGTGAGGTTAATAATGAAAGTGAGACCAATTTTTAATATGCTGATTATTCGCTCGTTCAGTTTAATGCAGATTACAAATTATTCTCAATGTCCAGGCGGCAATTAGTGATAAGGCTTCAAAATGGCAAGCCTGTGACATCAAAACCACATGGCATTGCACCCTTCAAAGTAGTAAAGCGGTTACAGAGTAGCGATGAAATTGTTCATTCTAGAATCAACTGGCCCACCAGCCAGCATTTTGTGAGATGAATGGCAATACCAAAGCATGTCCGTGTCTCCCCTAGACATCGGAATGGGTGTGCAGAATGTGCCTTTTTTTGGAAAAAATAGAAGAATGCCTAGAGAGTTGCCTTTTCTTTTGGACTTTGGAGAAAAAAAACACAACAACAAAATAAGCCGGAGAAAAACAAGCACAGAGCAAGCCAGCCAGGAGTCGAACCTAGAATCTTCTGATCCGTAGTCAGACGCGTTATCCATTGCGCCACTGGCCCACCATTAGTAAAGACCCCCGATTGTTACAGACTTGTTGGTTTTCGATGTGACGGTGGCAAGCATTGATGTCTGCTCATTCTCACCTTGTTATCAGGAGAACAGACTACCAGCCCTCCAGCCCACCAGCCCACCAGCCCACCAGCCCACGAGCCCTCCAGCTCTCCTGCCCACCAGCCCACGAGCCCTCCAGCCCACCATCCATCCCTGGTGGTCTAGTGGTTAGGATTCGGCGCTCTCACCGCCGCGGCCCGGGTTCGATTCCCGGTCAGGGAAAGCTCTTTTGCCTTCCAATTGTGGACTGCGAATTCAAGCTCTGCTGACAGCTGTGAGAAAGCCAGCTCCAAGCCAAAACATTGGTGGGAACATGAAAAAAACACCTCCTTCGAGCCGGAGTTGAACCAGCGACCTAAGGATGGCCAACACTCCAACCTACAGTCCTCCGCTCTACCAGCTGAGCTATCGAAGGGGCTAAGGGCTAGTCAGAACCTCGACATATCAGGGTTCTGTAGCTCTACTGCTGGCCAAAAAGTAAAAAAAAAAAAACCAGGAATCCTAACTGCTAGACCATATGGGAACTGGCCAGCTTTAACTGGCCACAAGCTTGTGGGCCACTTTCCATAAATGTGGCCAGTGTGGGCGCAGGGTTTTGTAGTGGCATGTTGCTTTTGGTGTGTGACTGTAACAATGTGATAATAATTTGGCAATACAAGAATCATCCGAAGGGACGGTTTACTGAAATATATAGTGTTGCATGCATTCAAGGGACATGTTTGTTGACTCACACAAGGTTCAGTTTTTTGGCCAGAATCCTGTGATTGCTGAATTTATACCTCGAACTGGTAATTAAGGTCTTGTCCAGGTGAAAATACTTGTGTCATGTCCAGGTGGCAATTAGTGATAAGGCTTCAAAATGGCAAGCCTGTGACATCAAAACCACATGGCATTGCACCCTTCAAAGTAGTAAAGCGGTTACAGAGTAGCGATGAAATTGTTCATTCTAGAATCAACTGGCCCACCAGCCTGCATTTTGTGAGACGAATGGCAATACCAAAGCATGTCCGTGTCTCCCCTAGACATCGGAATGGGTGTGCAGAATGTGCCTTTTTTTGGAAAAAATAGAAGAATGCCTAGAGAGTTGCCTTTTGTTTTGGACTTTGGAGAAAAAAAACACAACAACAAAATAAGCCGGAGAAAAACAAGCACAGAGCGAGCCAGCCAGGAGTCGAACCTAGAATCTTCTGATCCGTAGTCAGACGCGTTATCCATTGCGCCACTGGCCCACCATTGGTAAGGAAACCCGATTGTTACAGACTTGTTGGTTTTCGATGTGACGGTGGCAAGCATTGATGTCTGCTCATTCTCACCTTGTTATCAGGAGAACAGACTACCAGCCCTCCAGCCCACCAGCCCACCAGCCCACGAGCCCTCCAGCCCTCCTGCCCACCAGCCCACGAGCCCTCCAGCCCACGAGCCCTCCAGCCCACCATCCCTCCCTGGTGGTCTAGTGGTTAGGATTCGGCGCTCTCGCCGCCGCGGCCCGGGTTCGATTCCCGGTCAGGGAAAGCTCTTTTGCCTTCCAATTGTGGACTGCGAATTCAAGCTCTGCTGACAGCTGTGAGAAAGCAATCTCCAAGCCAAAACATTGGTGGGAACATGAAAAAAACACCTCCTTCGAGCCGGAGTTGAACCAGCGACCTAAGGATGGCCAACACTCCAACCTACAGTCCTCCGCTCTACCAGCTGAGCTATCGAAGGGGCTAAGGGCTAGTCAGAACCTCGACATATCAGGGTTCTGTAGCTCTACTGCTGGCCAAAAAGTCACTTCTGGTGCAGGAAGATTTGCTGGATCAGAACCTCGACATATCAGGGTTCTGTAGCTCTACTGCTGGCCAAAAAGTCACTTCTGGTGCAGGAAGATTTGCTGGATTTTTGAGGAGGGAAGCAAAAAGGAGCATGCATTCCCATACCGGGAGTTGAAGCCGGGCCGCCTGGGTGAAAACCAGGAATCCTAACCGCTAGACCATATGGGATTTGGACACTTTAAACTGGCCATGGGCTTCTGGCGCACTTTCCATACATGTGGTCAGCGTGGGTGCAGGACCTTGTAGTGGCCTGTTGCTTTAGTTCTGTGACTGTAACAATGTGATAATAATTTGGCAAAACAAGAATTATCCAAAATGACGGTTTTCTGAATTATATAGTGTTGTATGCATTCAGGGAATCTGTTTTTTCACTCAACCCGGGGGTTCAGTGTATTTGGGCAGATTCCTGTGATTGCAGAATTGATTCCTCAAACTGGTAATTAAGCTCTTGTCCAAGTGAAAATACTCGTGTCATCCATTTGAAAACACACACGGCAACCTTTATCTAGAGGAAAAACTGGAGTCAACCCCTGGCTGCGTACGAGAAAACCAGGAATCCTAACTGCTAGACCATATGGGAACTGGCCAGCTTTAACTGGCCACAAGCTTGTGGGCCACTTTCCATAAATGTGGCCAGTGTGGGCGCAGGGTTTTGTAGTGGCCTGTTGCTTTTGGTGTGTGACTGTAACAATGTGATAATAATTTGGCAATACAAGAATCATCCGAAGGGACGGTTTACTGAAATATATAGTGTTGCATGCATTCAAGGGACATGTTTGTTGACTCACACATGGTTCAGTTTTTTTGGCCAGAATCCTGTGATTGCTGAATTTATACCTCGAACTGGTAATTAAGGTCTTGTCCAGGTGAAAATACTTGTGTCATGCATCTGAAAACACACATGGCAACCGTTATCTAGAGGAAAAACTGCCTATCGTCGGTCTGTCAAGGTACAAAACTGACATGTTGTGAGGTTAATAATGAAAGTGAGACCAATTTTTAATATGCTGATTATTCGCTCGTTCAGTTTAATGCAGATTACAAATTATTCTCAATGTCCAGGTGGCAATTAGTGATAAGGCTTCAAAATGGCAAGCCTGTGACATCAAAACCACATGGCATTGCACCCTTCAAAGTAGTAAAGCGGTTACAGAGTAGCGATGAAATTGTTCATTCTAGAATCAACTGGCCCACCAGCCAGCATTTTGTGAGATGAATGGCAATACCAAAGCATGTCCGTGTCTCCCCTAGACATCGGAATGGGTGTGCAGAATGTGCCTTTTTTTGGAAAAAATAGAAGAATGCCTAGAGAGTTGCCTTTTCTTTTGGACTTTGGAGAAAAAAAACACAACAACAAAATAAGCCGGAGAAAAACAAGCACAGAGCGAGCCAGCCAGGAGTCGAACCTAGAATCTTCTGATCCGTAGTCAGACGCGTTATCCATTGCGCCACTGGCCCACCATTAGTAAAGACCCCCGATTGTTACAGACTTGTTGGTTTTCGATGTGACGGTGGCAAGCATTGATGTCTGCTCATTCTCACCTTGTTATCAGGAGAACAGACTACCAGCCCTCCAGCCCACCAGCCCACCAGCCCAGGAGCCCTCCAGCCCTCCTGCCCACCAGCCCACCAGCCCTCCAGCCCACCATCCATCCCTGGTGGTCTAGTGGTTAGGATTCGGCGCTCTCACCGCCGCGGCCCGGGTTCGATTCCCGGTCAGGGAAAGCTCTTTTGCCTTCCAATTGTGGACTGCGAATTCAAGCTCTGCTGACAGCTGTGAGAAAGCCAGCTCCAAGCCAAAACATTGGTGGGAACATGAAAAAAACACCTCCTTCGAGCCGGAGTTGAACCAGCGACCTAAGGATGGCCAACACTCCAACCTACAGTCCTCCGCTCTACCAGCTGAGCTATCGAAGGGTCTAAGGGCTAGTCAGAACCTCGACATATCAGGGTTCTGTAGCTCTACTGCTGGCCAAAAAGTCAAAAAAAAAAAAAAACAGGAATCCTAACCGCTAGACCATATGGGATCTGGACACTTTAAACTGGCCATGGGCTTCTGGCGCACTTTCCATACATGTGGTCAGCGTGGGCGCAGGACCTAGTAGTGGCCTGTTGCTTTAGTTCTGTGACTGTAACAATGTGATAATAATTTGGCAAAACAAGAATTATCCAAAAGGACGGTTTTCTGAATTATATAGTGTTGTATGCATTCAGGGAATCTGTTTTTTCACTCAACCCGGGGGTTCAGTGTATTTGGGCAGATTCCTGTGATTGCAGAATTGATTCCTCAAACTGGTAATTAAGCTCTTGTCCAAGTGAAAATACTCGTGTCATCCATTTGAAAACACACACGGCAACCTTTATCTAGAGGAAAAACTGGAGTCAACCCCTGGCTGCGTACAAGAAAACCAGGAATCCTAACTGCTAGACCATATGGGAACTGGCCAGCTTTAACTGGCCACAAGCTTGTGGGCCACTTTCCATAAATGTGGCCAGTGTGGGCGCAGGGTTTTGTAGTGGCCTGTTGCTTTTGGTGTGTGACTGTAACAATGTGATAATAATTTGGCAATACAAGAATCATCCGAAGGGACGGTTTACTGAAATATATAGTGTTGCATGCATTCAAGGGACATGTTTGTTGACTCGCACATGGTTCAGTTTTTTGGCCAGAATCCTGTGATTGCTGAATTTATACCTCGAACTGGTAATTAAGGTATTGTCCAGGTGAAAATACTTGTGTCATGCATCTGAAAACACACATGGCAACCGTTATCTAGAGGAAAAACTGCCTATCGTCGGTCTGTCAAGGTACAAAACTGACATGTTGTGAGGTTAATAATGAAAGTGAGACCAATTTTTAATCCGCAAAATTGCTGATTATTCGCTCGTTCAGTTTAATGCAGATTACAAATTATTCTCAATGTCCAGGTGGCAATTAGTGATAAGGCTTCAAAATGGCAAGCCTGTGACATCAAAACCACATGGCATTGCACCCTTCAAAGTAGTAAAGCGGTTACAGAGTAGCGATGAAATTGTTCTTTCTAGAATCAACTGGCCCACCAGCCTGCATTTTGTGAGACGAATGGCAATACCAAAGCATGTCCGTGTCTCCCCTAGACATCGGAATGGGTGTGCAGAATGTGCCTTTTTTTGGAAAAAATAGAAGAATGCCTAGAGAGTTGCCTTTTCTTTTGGACTTTGGAGAAAAAAAACACAACAACAAAATAAGCCGGAGAAAAACAAGCACAGAGCGAGCCAGCCAGGAGTCGAACCTAGAATCTTCTGATCCGTAGTCAGACGCGTTATCCATTGCGCCACTGGCCCACCAATAGTAAAGACCCCCGATTGTTACAGACTTGTTGGTTTTCGATGTGACGGTGGCAAGCATTGATGTCTGCTCATTCTCACCTTGTTATCAGGAGAACAGACTACCAGCCCTCCAGCCCACCAGCCCACCAGCCCACGAGCCCTCCAGCCCTCCTGCCCACCAGCCCACGAGCCCTCCAGGCCACCATCCATCCCTGGTGGTCTAGTGGTTAGGATTCGGCGCTCTCACCGCCGCGGCCCGGGTTCGATTCCCGGTCAGGGAAAGCTCTTTTGCCTTCCAATTGTAGACTGCGAATTCAAGCTCTGCTGACAGCTGTGAGAAAGCCAGCTCCAAGCCAAAACATTGGTGGGAACATGAAAAAAACACCTCCTTCGAGCCGGAGTTGAACCAGCGACCTAAGGATTGCCAACACTCCAACCTACAGTCCTCCGCTCTACCAGCTGAGCTATCGAAGGGGCTAAGGGCTAGTCAGAACCTCGACATATCAGGGTTCTGTAGCTCTACTGCTGGCCAAAAAGTCACTTCTGGTGCAGGAAGATTTGCTGGATCAGAACCTCGACATATCAGGGTTCTGTAGCTCTACTGCTGGCCAAAAAGTCACTTCTGGTGCAGGAAGATTTGCTGGATTTTTGAGGAGGGAAGCAAAAAGGAGCATGCATTCCCATACCGGGAGTTGAACCCGGGCCGCCTGGGTGAAAACCAGGAATCCTAACCGCTAGACCATATGGGATTTGGACACTTTAAACTGGCCATGGGCTTCTGGCGCACTTTCCATACATGTGGTCAGCGTGGGCGCAGGACCTTGTAGTGGCCTGTTGCTTTAGTTCTGTGACTGTAACAATGTGATAATAATTTGGCAAAACAAGAATTATCCAAAAGGACGGTTTTCTGAATTATATAGTGTTGTATGCATTCAGGGAATCTGTTTTTTCACTCAACCCGGGGGTTCAGTGTATTTGGGCAGATTCCTGTGATTGCAGAATTGATTCCTCAAACTGGTAATTAAGCTCTTGTCCAAGTGAAAATACTCGTGTCATCCATTTGAAAACACACACGGCAACCTTTATCTAGAGGAAAAACTGGAGTCAACCCCTGGCTGTGTACAAGAAAACCAGGAATCCTAACTGCTAGACCATATGGGAACTGGCCAGCTTTAACTGGCCACAAGCTTGTGGGCCACTTTCCATAAATGTGGCCAGTGTGGGCGCAGGGTCTTGTAGTGGCCTGTTGCTTTTGGTGTGTGACTGTAACAATGTGATAATAATTTGGCAATACAAGAATCATCCGAAGGGACGGTTTACTGAAATATATAGTGTTGCATGCATTCAAGGGACATGTTTGTTGACTCACACATGGTTCAGTTTTTTGGCCAGAATCCTGTGATTGCTGAATTTATACCTCGAACTGGTAATTAAGGTCTTGTCCAGGTGAAAATACTTGTGTCATGCATCTGAAAACACACATGGCAACCGTTATCTAGAGGAAAAACTGCCTATCGTCGGTCTGTCAAGGTACAAAACTGACATGTTGTGAGGTTAATAATGAAAGTGAGACCAATTTTTAATATGCTGATTATTCGCTCGTTCAGTTTAATGCAGATTACAAATTATTCTCAATGTCCAGGTGGCAATTAGTGATAAGGCTTCAAAATGGCAAGCCTGTGACATCAAAACCACATGGCATTGCACCCTTCAAAGTAGTAAAGCGGTTACAGAGTAGCGATGAAATTGTTCTTTCTAGAATCAACTGGCCCACCAGCCTGCATTTTGTGAGACGAATGGCAATACCAAAGCATGTCCGTGTCTCCCCTAGACATCGGAATGGGTGTGCAGAATGTGCCTTTTTTTGGAAAAAATAGAAGAATGCCTAGAGAGTTGCCTTTTCTTTTGGACTTTGGAGAAAAAAAACACAACAACAAAATAAGCCGGAGAAAAACAAGCACAGAGCGAGCCAGCCAGGAGTCGAACCTAGAATCTTCTGATCCGTAGTCAGACGCGTTATCCATTGCGCCACTGGCCCACCATTAGTAAAGACCCCCGATTGTTACAGACTTGTTGGTTTTCGATGTGACGGTGGCAAGCATTGATGTCTGCTCATTCTCACCTTGTTATCAGGAGAACAGACTACCAGCCCTCCAGCCCACCAGCCCACCAGCCCACGAGCCCTCCAGCCCACCATCCATCCCTGGTGGTCTAGTGGTTAGGATTCGGCGCTCTCACCGCCGCGGCCCGGGTTCGATTCCCGGTCAGGGAAAGCTCTTTTGCCTTCCAATTGTGGACTGCGAATTCAAGCTCTGCTGACAGCTGTGAGAAAGCCAGCTCCAAGCCAAAACATTGGTGGGAACATGAAAAAAACACCTCCTTCGAGCCGGAGTTGAACCAGCGACCTAAGGATGGCCAACACTCCAACCTACAGTCCTCCGCTCTACCAGCTGAGCTATCGAAGGGGCTAAGGGCTAGTCAGAACCTCGACATATCAGGGTTCTGTAGCTCTACTGCTGGCCAAAAAGTCACTTCTGGTGCAGGAAGATTTGCTGGATCAGGACCTCGACATATCAGGGTTCTGTAGCTCTACTGCTGGCCAAAAAGTCACTTCTGGTGCAGGAAGATTTGCTGGATTTTTGAGGAGGGAAGCAAAAAGGAGCATGCATTCCCATACCGGGAGTTGAACCCAGGCCGCCTGGGTGAAAACCAGGAATCCTAACCGCTAGACCATATGGGATTTGGACACTTTAAACTGGCCATGGGCTTCTGGCGCACTTTCCATACATGTGGTCAGCGTGGGCGCAGGACCTTGTAGTGGCCTGTTGCTTTAGTTCTGTGACTGTAACAATGTGATAATAATTTGGCAAAACAAGAATTATCCAAAAGGACGGTTTTCTGAATTATATAGTGTTGTATGCATTCAGGGAATCTGTTTTTTCACTCAACCCGGGGGTTCAGTGTATTTGGGCAGATTCCTGTGATTGCAGAATTGATTCCTCAAACTGGTAATTAAGCTCTTGTCCAAGTGAAAATACTCGTGTCATCCATTTGAAAACACACACGGCAACCTTTATCTAGAGGAAAAACTGGAGTCAACCCCTGGCTGCGTACGAGAAAACCAGGAATCCTAACTGCTAGACCATATGGGAACTGGCCAGCTTTAACTGGCCACAAGCTTGTGGGCCACTTTCCATAAATGTGGCCAGTGTGGGCGCAGGGTTTTGTAGTGGCCTGTTGCTTTTGGTGTGTGACTGTAACAATGTGATAATAATTTGGCAATACAAGAATCATCCGAAGGGACGGTTTACTGAAATATATAGTGTTGCATGCATTCAAGGGACATGTTTGTTGACTCACACATGGTTCAGTTTTTTGGCCAGAATCCTGTGATTGCTGAATTTATACCTCGAACTGGTAATTAAGGTCTTGTCCAGGTGAAAATACTTGTGTCATGCATCTGAAAACACACATGGCAACCGTTATCTAGAGGAAAAACTGCCTATCGTCGGTCTGTCAAGGTACAAAACTGACATGTTGTGAGGTTAATAATGAAAGTGAGACCAATTTTTAATATGCTGATTATTCGCTCGTTCAGTTTAATGCAGATTACAAATTATTCTCAATGTCCAGGCGGCAATTAGTGATAAGGCTTCAAAATGGCAAGCCTGTGACATCAAAACCACATGGCATTGCACCCTTCAAAGTAGTAAAGCGGCTACAGAGTAGCGATGAAATTGTTCATTCTAGAATCAACTGGCCCACCAGCCAGCATTTTGTGAGATGAATGGCAATACCAAAGCATGTCCGTGTCTCCCCTAGACATCGGAATGGGTGTGCAGAATGTGCCTTTTTTTGGAAAAAATAGAAGAATGCCTAGAGAGTTGCCTTTTCTTTTGGACTTTGGAGAAAAAAAACACAACAACAAAATAAGCCGGAGAAAAACAAGCACAGAGCAAGCCAGCCAGGAGTCGAACCTAGAATCTTCTGATCCGTAGTCAGACGCGTTATCCATTGCGCCACTGGCCCACCATTAGTAAAGACCCCCGATTGTTACAGACTTGTTGGTTTTCGATGTGACGGTGGCAAGCATTGATGTCTGCTCATTCTCACCTTGTTATCAGGAGAACAGACTACCAGCCCTGCAGCCCACCAGCCCACCAGCCCACGAGCCCTCCAGCCCTCCTGCCCACCAGCCCACGAGCCCTCCAGCCCACCATCCATCCCTGGTGGTCTAGTGGTTAGGATTCGGCGCTCTCACCGCCGCGGCCCGGGTTCGATTCCCGGTCAGGGAAAGCTCTTTTGCCTTCCAATTGTGGACTGCGAATTCAAGCTCTGCTGACAGCTGTGAGAAAGCCAGCTCCAAGCCAAAACATTGGTGGGAACATGAAAAAAACACCTCCTTCGAGCCGGAGTTGAACCAGCGACCTAAGGATGGCCAACACTCCAACCTACAGTCCTCCGCTCTACCAGCTCCGCCAAAGCTGGGGAACAATTGTCTGTATAAGAAGGGGGGGAAGAGGGGAGAGAGAGGAAGAGAAGCGCGAGAAATTCAGGAAATCGTAGGTTCGAATCCACGCTGTCACATAAAGTTATGCGTGTATTTGTTAAAAATCGTAAATCGATTGTTTCGTGTCCAAGTTTGATTTTAAAAGTAATGTATTTGAATTTAATTATTGTTTCATTTCTAAGATTGATTTTGACAGTAATGTTTTTGATTTAATAATTCTTTCGTTTCTAAGATTGATTTTTATTTTATTCTCATTATCATTAGTCAAAGTGCATTTATTAAGGCAATCATTTCCTGTGGCAGTAGGGACAAAATAACCTCCTTATTACGGCATTCACACTTTATTGTATCATATTACTTACTGCAAAGCTACACGTGACACTGAATTTAACTGTAAACTGAATGTCATTACATTCAATAAAACAAATAAATACAACACACCAGTCAAAGAGAAATATATTTATTAACTATATACATATTTAAAAAAATGTAGGAAAAGTACTAAATTCAATATAAAATTAAGAATTTTAAGTGCACACGCTATATAAAATAAGTACAAAAAAATATATAAATATATACATCAAAATCTACACATTTTGGTATTTTACTTTATACTGCTTCCTCTACACATAAACCTTTCTATAATAATAATAATAATAGTTTAACTTTATTTAATATGTATATATATTTCCATATGTATTATAGTGTATTCACATACATACCCACATGTTTATAATAATAATAATAATAATAATAATAATACAAGATAAAAAAAAGTGCACAGTATAACTCTTTAACATTAAATATGGCTGGAAGATAAAAAACAGAACAGATCCAACCAAGAGAACAAAATGAATGTATCACACATAAATAAATGAGTTATCTTCTCATAATCTGTAACCACTGCTCCTTTGTAATTGTTTCTTTATTAGGGCAATATATTTTGCCTTTGTACTGGCTATGGCCAGTTTCTTGAGTACGAAATTGGCCACACTTTCTGCACGAATTTGCTTTTACAGTGCGATTGTACGATCGTTTGGTTGGAGTGGCTGTGTCATTTGCAGGTGGCTCAGAGGAAATTGCTCCAGGGTTAATGGTGGAAAATGGGGCTGGGCAGGGCACCAGAAACATCTGAGACACAACAGGGGCAGTGGGTGTGTCAGGAACCAATGGGTGTGGTGCTGTCGGCCTGGGACAAATTGTCCTTAGCTGGCTGGACGTGGCTGAACGCTGAGGGTGTACGGCTGATGGCCAGATTGAAGTTGCTGTGGCAGATGTACAGGTAGCTGAGGGCGCAATCTTTCTAAACTTTGTCTTTGCCTGTCCAGCTGTGTCTGGTGGCATCTGGTAGGTATGCAACTGGTGGCTATATTGTGGAGGCACAACAGGCTGTACTCGTGCTGGAGGCAAAACATCCAAAGCCACTGGACGTGCCTCTGGAAGGTCCAGCCCTTGCAACAGCAAGGAGACCTCCTGACCCTTTAAACGGTTATTGTGCCATGTCGTAAGGGTCCTCTGATTTACCTCAACTAGCTGAAGGGTTGTGTCACTCATCACCGTTCCATTGCTCAGGATTAGCTGCCGAATTTTTCTGTAATCACGAAGAATGAGATCCCATCTAGACAGACATTCTGTCCGCTGTTTCTTGGGGCTTCGGTGGATGTTACATAACCTTATGAAAATCATTTCAACAAGGCGACAGCAATTAGGCCACTGTGCTGGAGAGCCGCTAGAACCCAAAACACACCTTTTTGTGCTGTCGACACCAGGAGTGAAGACAGCTTTCTTTTTTGGGGACCTAAAACGTCCTGTAAGTAGCCTGTCTTGATGACGAGCAGCATACACCACCCTGTCTTTATCAAATTTGTCCAGGTTCTGCCACAGACCCACAATGGTCGCAACTTGTTGGTTGGTAAGTGTGAGGCTTGTCTGTGTGCGCAGCTCCACCAGACACTCTGCCAACGCATCCACCCGGTCCATTCCAGGAATGCAGTGTTCGTCAACAGCCTGGAAATATATAACTGTTGGTTAGGTATTTACATGCTGTTAAGTAAGTTTACTGCTTAATGGCAGATAACTAAATGAGTGACAATTCGTATAGAAAAGGAAATTTTACCATTGCTGAGGGCACTGGTGTATCTAAAGGATCCTGGACACTGGGTACTGGTGCAGCTGAAGGAGCCCGGACTCTGAGCAGTGGTGGAGCCTGGACACTGGGCAGTGGTGGAGTCTGGACACTGGGCAGTGGTGCAGCTACACTGGGCACTGGTGCAGCTGAAGGAGCCCGGACTCTGAGCAGTGGTGGAGCCTGGACACTGGGCAGTGGTGGAGTCTGGACACTGGGCAGTGGTGCAGCTACACTGGGCACTGGTGCAGCTGAAGGAGCCCGGACTCTGAGCAGTGGTGGAGCCTGGACACTGGGCAGTGGTGGAGTCTGGACACTGGGCAGTGGTGCAGCTACACTGGGCACTGGTGCAGCTGAAGGAGCCCGGACTCTGAGCAGTGGTGGAGCCTGGACACTGGGCAGTGGTGGAGTCTGGACACTGGGCAGTGGTGGAGTCTGGACACTGGGCAGTGGTGCAGCTACACTGGGCACTGGTGCAGCTGAAGGAGCCCGGACTCTGAGCAGTGGTGGAGCCTGGACACTGGGCAGTGGTGGAGTCTGGACACTGGGCAGTGGTGCAGCTACACTGGGCACTGGTGCAGCTGAAGGAGCCCGGACTCTGAGCAGTGGTGGAGCCTGGACACTGGGCACTGGTGCAGCTGAAGGAGCCCGGACTCTGAACAATGGTGGAGCCTGGACACTGAGCAGTGATGCAGCTACACTGGGCACTGGTGCAGTTGAAGGAGCCCGGACTCTGAGCAGTGGTGGAGCCTGGACACTGGGCAGTGGTGGAGTCTGGACACTGGGCAGTGGTGGAGTCTGGACACTGGGCAGTGGTGGAGTCTGGACACTGGGCAATGGTGGAGTCTGGACACTGGGCAGTGGTGGAGTCTGGACACTGGGCAGTGGTGGAGTCTGGACACTGGGCAATGGTGGAGTCTGGACACTGGGCAGTGGTGGAGTCTGGACAATGGGCAGTGGTGGAATTTTGACACTGGGCAGTGGTGCAGCTGTAGGAGCCTGGACACTGGGAACTGGTGCAGCTGGTAGAACTGGTGGACCTGAAAGGACTAAGTCATCTGATGCCACAAGATTTGCCACTGTGGCTTCCTCTCCAAAGAAATCAATGAAACCCTCATCCTTTTCCACTTGCTCCTCCACATCTATCTCCTCCAGCAATTGAGAGGTCCTATCAGAGGTAGGGCACATGTCCTCCAGGGGCTGACTATTCTGCCTCAACAAGTACTGTACTCCAATGAGCTCCCCTGAGGAAATATTTGTAACAGGAAACATTTTTAATGGAAATTATGCAGAAAGGTTTATTTAGAAATGCAGTAAATATTTTGTTGTCCACTTCTGTATGAACAATATATATCTAATTCAGAGGGTATCATAAAAAGACAGGATTACTCTATATTCTACTATGTATTTTATTTTCTGCCCTGAAACCTAGAACACAGAATAATGTATAAATATTCTGGTAGTATAATTTTTCTCTGATATGTCAAAATTACATTATTATTGTCCAAAAGCACTTGTAATTTTACCAAAAACATGCTACATCATGAGCTGCATTTATCAAAATATTTTTACCTGTGTATACTGCAGGTGGAGTGAAGCTAGGGACCAATTTCCTGCCATACAACTTATTGTAGTTCTCATTGACAGAGTAAACCAGCTCCCCTGTGTAAGAGCGCAGAGTTGAACCTCCATCTGCAACAGCAGCTTCAGCCCGGTCCTGATTCCAGCGTAATAAACCTTCCAGGAGATAAATCTGGAAGTTCAGGCTGTTTGCGCTGTTCCCTAGAAAAAGAAATAGAAAGCCAAATATTGCTTTGAGAAAATGCAAAACATAAAATTTAATCTGCAAATATCTTGATAAACAGGAATTAGTGGCAAAATGTGGTATATTCTGACATGACAAACCTGGAATAAATCTGTTTAGGTGGCAGTGAAATGATTCCAGGGATGTGGAGCCTCTGGCACAACGATAAGTTTTTAGAACCACCCCACCCTTGCTTGTAGTTCCAGTTTCAGTATAGAGCGGCACATTTGGAGGGTCTTGGATACAGGTGATGTGCCGCCTCTGGACATTCCAGATGTGCTGCATTCTCACACTGTCAAGTAGAGGAACACCAAGAGCATCATTCCCCTTGCCACCCATGAGCTCTCTGATGAGCATATCAAGGAGGCGGAAAGTGGTTTCTTCTCCCCGTGTTCTCCTCCTGCAGTGCTGGAGCAGCTCAGCTTTAGTTAAATGATGGTCCAGTTCTGCCTCCGACAGAGTAGGCCAGCCCTGTTGGATGAGTTGCTCCCTTTTGGCCTGTCTCAGCAGAGTGAGATCCCCTGCATCCCACTCAAAAATACAGGATGACAGCCTTGCCATAAAAGTAGGGTACAACTGGTGGGCGTCAGTGGTGCACCCTACTGCCAGACTTCGCATAAAATGCCAAATGTCTAGGCGGACGATGACATCTGGCCAGCCGCTGAACCGCCTCTTCAATTTAGTCTCTCCCACTTTCTTGCAACAATCACAGTCCACATAAATGATAGTGGGAGGATCAACACCAGCACTCCGGTATCGCTCCATGAGCCCTGCAGCCATGAGGTCTAACCCAGCCCCTTCATTCGCAGTCAGGACACTCATCAGCACCTGACCTATCTCATTGCCCACTGAGGTAAGCCACTGTGCTGTGCCTTTCGCAGGCCCGCTCAACTTCTTGGTGATCTGAAAGAAACAATAAGCATAGCAAATAATACAACATGCATCCAAATCAGTTACACTGAAAAAAATAAAGCTCTCTTGGTCTAACAATACATTATAGATAAGGGTACAGTCAATTAAGCAGCTTATCTGACCTTCTTAGTTGAATCCATTTTTAAGATTGATCCATACGTGGATGTTATGCTGGCCTTTATGTGATCGAGCCTGTTGAGAATGTCCTGACTATATACAGTGAGGAGCCATTTGTAGCTGGGTACTGAAGCAAGTGGTGGTGGCTCCTGGAAGTGCAGCGGATGCAGGCCACGATTATCAAAAAAGGCCACACACTCTGATGTGTACCGAAGCGCACGTTTCAACCACTCCTCACTGTGGTTCTCTCTCAGCTGGCCGATGATCCTCACTGGGCCATTCCCCATGCCCCTCTCACGCAGCAAGCGAAGAACCCGAATGTCACAGGCATACCTTGGAAAAAAGCATTCATTTAAGTATCTTATTATAAGGTATCTAATTATTGTAGGAAATATTTATCAGAAAGGGTAGAACATAAGTGAAAATGACTGCAAAATAATTACTTGCGTGTGAGGATGACCCTGAATTCAGATCGATGGGCCAGGTCCAACTGCTGCAGCACAGCTTGACTCCAGGACAGATAGCTGGTTCTACACCTGGTGCAGATCAGGGTCTCTGTCACCAGGTTGTAGTATCTGTCAATGTCTAACACCTGTCGTACCCTCCTGTGCAGTCCACCACCACACAGCTGTTGCCTGGCACAGGCAGGGTTAGTACACTGGAGCCGCACCTTCCACAGCTTATATGGCATCCAGAGCAAGAGACGCTGTGAAAAAAACCTATCAGGTGTTGGAGCTTGGTGGTACAACAGGGCTGGTGGTGGGGGGTGATACCACAACTGTAGGTTTTCACGCAGCTCCAGCTTTCCCTTTGCACCAACCCTAAAAAGTGCTTCTGACACCCACTTCTGGTCTTGCTGTGGCATTGTCTGTGGCCACAGAAGGGGGAGATCTTCTGGCTGAGATGAGACCTGCTGATATTATAAAAAACACTGGTTTAAATAAAAGCTAAGAGAGCATTAAATGATGAAGACATGTATATATTTTGAATGAGATCTTACTGGGCTCCTCACAACAGTATTCTCAGAAACAGTTGATGGCGTTGCTGTTTTTTTGATGCGTTGTGAACTCTGAGGTGGAGGAAGGAAGAAGGAAGAGGAGGACTGGATGACGGGCTGATGAGGTTTGGGGGATGGAGGAGGATGAGGATCAGAGGGTGGACATGAAACTGTAGCTGAACTGGAGTGCTCTAACATCTGTGGAGTCAAACATTATGAATAATTTATTAAGGGGATTGCCATGTTTTTAATACATTAAAATTACATAGTGATAAAGTCATGATGACATTATAAAAGTCTTGATGTCTTTTAATATTAACCTGAGAGGTTTTCCTCTGGGTGCTCAAATTAGGTTTTGCTGCTGCCACATGTGAGCCTCCAAACCTTGACTTTTCAAACTAAAAAGATTTGTCATGGTTAGTGATAACAAAACCCTAACACTATAGTTAAAGGTTGAGATGTTTCAGTATCTGCAGTGATGCATGCAATAGTGTGGTCTGCTTACCATTGACAATGTCAGTTTAGGTCTCTTTGCAGGACATGACACATCGCTGACAGAGGGTGTGCTTTGGGCCGGGGTGCTCTGTGATGCTTCCCCTGTGACTGGTGGATGAACCTGTGACACATGCATAAAGTACAAAACAGTCTTCCTAATGTGATTTTAGATATAAAGACACATTGATGTTGCAAACACATCTATCTATTTATGCAACTTGAACCAGGCTAATTGAAGTTACCTTGTGAAAGCCACAAATACATGTCTGAGCTTCCTTCAGAAGAGTGGTCTGTCCCCTCATTTGCAGAGGGCACTTTTCTATCTGTGAACATGAATTATACCTCTGACACTGGATCTCAAAACAGCAATAAGTCATCATAATTATATCAATATAACATTGTATTTACATGTAATTACTTAACCATACACATAAATAAAAATACCACAATGTATTGTCAAAAAAGTTTGTTAGTTTGCCCATGAATCTAGCTGCATAACTTACCTTCTGATACATCTCATGCCATCGTTTTTGTCGGGGAGAAGGTCTATTCCCCTGTGTAGATGGCCAAACTCCTGTTTGGGCAAAAATCTCCAGACGCGCAAGCCATTCAGCATTACTCATGCCTTTGTGAGACTTAGCTGAAGCCATGTCGTTGCCTGAAACACTACATAACACGTTACACTAACTGCCATTGTAGCCTGTAGCATTTACCCTCCTGTTGTGTTCATTTCATGATAGCTAGTTGTGTTCCTGGTCCAGAACGACCGCCATATTATAGCAGATTATAAGTTCATTATAATACACATATTATCTTACATATAACATGTTGTGATTTATTTATTTATTATTTAATGCCATGTCAGCAGCAGGGGCTATATTCATGCCAAGAGGAAACATTTCAATTGCACAATTCAGTCATATATATAATGTCAAAACAATTATATAACATTTATATATATATATATATATATATATATATATATATATATATATATATATATATATATATATATATATATATATATATATATATATATATATATATATATATATATATATATATATATATATATATATGTTTGTATGTATGTGTGTATGTTTGTACAAATATAAAAAAATACATATAATAAGATTATAACAAGAATAAAAGTATAAGAACAATTACATAGAGTCTTAACAAGTTGTGATAGATCTTTCTATTATGGCTGTATGTCTCAATGACCTAGGCTCATACAACACGTTTATGAGTATAAATAAATAAATAAATATATAGCATTATGGATTAATTTGACTAAAACAAATACTCAGATTAAACATATTGTGGTCTTTCAACTGTGTCCATGTGATAAGGGCATGAACCTGAATGTATAAACTTATCCATTCACTTCTTTTGACTGGTCATAACATATGTACAAACATATAACATACGTGTAAAAGTTAAACAAAACATTAACATTTTCCAAATTTATTTTGTGTGTTCAAATGCCGCATTTGGAAAAAGCTGTGGAACCTTATTACAATTAAATAAAAAGCATTTTTTTTTTCATTGAGAAAACTTGTTAATCGGTTAAATTCGACATATTTACAGTTACGTTAGCTCCGGTCGTAATAGTATTTACACATCAGTGACAGTTGACGTTACGTAGTATCAAGCGGTAATCATAGGCTAATTTACATGGCCAATCTTGCTATTCCTAAAGAACAAAAATCCTAAACCATTTCATTCATATCAAGATATAAATAACATACATGAGCGGAATGTAAATAATTTAACGTTACCTGAGCGGAGATTACATGCAATTGGCGAGGACGTGCGTGATTGGTGTATGAGAAATAGACCTTGCCATTTCATTGGACGCGGAAAAATAGAGATCGCAACGTGATTGATTTATAAAAGATAGAAGTCGTAAGGTGATTGGTTTTTAAAAGATAGAAGTCGTAACGTGATTGGTTTTCAAAAGATAGAGGTCGTAACGTGATTGGTTTTCAAAAGATAGAGGTCATAACGTGATTGGTTTTTAAAAGATAGAAGTCGGCATACTATTGGATTAATTTTACAGACTTGTGGTTGTCAGGTACCGCCATCGAAGGGGCTAAGGGCTAGTCAGAACCTCGACATATCAGGGTTCTGTAGCTCTACTGCTGGCCAAAAAGTAAAAAAAAAAAAACCAGGAATCCTAACCGCTAGACCATATGGGATCTGGACACTTTAAACTGGCCATGGGCTTCTGGGGCACTTTCCATACATGTGGTCAGCGTGGGCGCAGGACCTTGTAGTGGCCTGTTGCTTTAGTTCTGTGACTGTAACAATATGATAATAATTTGGCAAAACAAGAATTATCCAAAAGGACGGTTTTCTGAATTATATAGTGTTGTATGCATTCAGGGAATCTGTTTTTTCACTCAACCCGGGGGTTCAGTGTATTTGGGCAGATTCCTGTGATTGCAGAATTGATTCCTCAAACTGGTAATTAAGCTCTTGTCCAAGTGAAAATACTCGTGTCATCCATTTGAAAACACACACGGCAACCTTTATCTAGAGGAAAAACTGGAGTCAACCCCTGGCTGCGTACAAGAAAACCAGGAATCCTAACTGCTAGACCATATGGGAACTGGCCAGCTTTAACTGGCCACAAGCTTGTGGGCCACTTTCCATAAATGTGGCCAGTGTGGGCGCAGGGTCTTGTAGTGGCCTGTTGCTTTTGGTGTGTGACTGTAACAATGTGATAATAATTTGGCAATACAAGAATCATCCGAAGGGACGGTTTACTGAAATATATAGTGTTGCATGCATTCAAGGGACATGTTTGTTGACTCACACATGGTTCAGTTTTTTGGCCAGAATCCTGTGATTGCTGAATTTATACCTCGAACTGGTAATTAAGGTCTTGTCCAGGTGAAAATACTTGTGTCATGCATCTGAAAACACACATGGCAACCGTTATCTAGAGGAAAAACTGCCTATCGTCGGTCTGTCAAGGTACAAAACTGACATGTTGTGAGGTTAATAATGAAAGTGAGACCAATTTTTAATATGCTGATTATTCGCTCGTTCAGTTTAATGCAGATTACAAATTATTCTCAATGTCCAGGTGGCAATTAGTGATAAGGCTTCAAAATGGCAAGCCTGTGACATCAAAACCACATGGCATTGCACCCTTCAAAGTAGTAAAGCGGTTACAGAGTAGCGATGAAATTGTTCTTTCTAGAATCAACTGGCCCACCAGCCTGCATTTTGTGAGACGAATGGCAATACCAAAGCATGTCCGTGTCTCCCCTAGACATCGGAATGGGTGTGCAGAATGTGCCTTTTTTTGGAAAAAATAGAAGAATGCCTAGAGAGTTGCCTTTTCTTTTGGACTTTGGAGAAAAAAAACACAACAACAAAATAAGCCGGAGAAAAACAAGCACAGAGCGAGCCAGCCAGGAGTCGAACCTAGAATCTTCTGATCCGTAGTCAGACGCGTTATCCATTGCGCCACTGGCCCACCATTAGTAAAGACCCCCGATTGTTACAGACTTGTTGGTTTTCGATGTGACGGTGGCAAGCATTGATGTCTGCTCATTCTCACCTTGTTATCAGGAGAACAGACTACCAGCCCTCCAGCCCACCAGCCCACCAGCCCAGCAGCCCACCATCCCTCCCTGGTGGTCTAGTGGTTAGGATTCGGCGGTCTCACCGCCGCGGCCAGGGTTCGATTCCCGGTCAGGGAAAGCTCTTTTGCCTTCCAATTGTGGACTGCGAATTCAAGCTCTGCTGACAGCTGTGAGAAAGCCAGCTCCAAGCCAAAACATTGGTGGGAACATGAAAAAAACACCTCATTCGAGCCGGAGTTGAACCAGCGACCTAAGGATGGCCAACACTCCAACCTACAGTCCTCCGCTCTACCAGCTGAGCTATCGAAGGGGCTAAGGGCTAGTCAGAACCTCGACATATCAGGGTTCTGTAGCTCTACTGCTGGCCAAAAAGTCACTTCTGGTGCAGGAAGATTTGCTGGATTTTTGAGGAGGGAAGCAAAAAGGAGCATGCATTCCCATACTGGGAGTTGAACCCGGGCCGCCTGGGTGAAAACCAGGAATCCTAACCGCTAGACCATATGGGATTTGGACACTTTAAACTGGCCATGGGCTTCTGGCGCACTTTCCATACATGTGGTCAGCGTGGGCGCAGGACCTTGTAGTGGCCTGTTGCTTTAGTTCTGTGACTGTAACAATGTGATGATAATTTGGCAAAACAAGAATTATCCAAAAGGACGGTTTTCTGAATTATATAGTGTTGTATGCATTCAGGGAATCTGTTTTTTCACTCAACCCGGGGGTTCAGTGTATTTGGGCAGATTTCTGTGATTGCAGAATTGATTCCTCAAACTGGTAATTAAGCTCTTGTCCAAGTGAAAATACTCGTGTCATCCATTTGAAAACACACACGGCAACCTTTATCTAGAGGAAAAACTGGAGTCAACCCCTGGCTGCGTACGAGAAAACCAGGAATCCTAACTGCTAGACCATATGGGAACTGGCCAGCTTTAACTGGCCACAAGCTTGTGGGCCACTTTCCATAAATGTGGCCAGTGTGGGCGCAGGGTTTTGTAGTGGCCTGTTGCTTTTGGTGTGTGACTGTAACAATGTGATAATAATTTGGCAATACAAGAATCATCCGAAGGGACGGTTTACTGAAATATATAGTGTTGCATGCATTCAAGGGACATGTTTGTTGACTCACACATGGTTCAGTTTTTTGGCCAGAATCCTGTGATTGCTGAATTTATACCTCGAACTGGTAATTAAGGTCTTGTCCAGGTGAAAATACTTGTGTCATGCATCTGAAAACACACATGGCAACCGTTATCTAGAGGAAAAACTGCCTATCGTCGGTCTGTCAAGGTACAAAACTGACATGTTGTGAGGTTAATAATGAAAGTGAGACCAATTTTTAATATGCTGATTATTCGCTCGTTCAGTTTAATGCAGATTACAAATTATTCTCAATGTCCAGGCGGCAATTAGTGATAAGGCTTCAAAATGGCAAGCCTGTGACATCAAAACCACATGGCATTGCACCCTTCAAAGTAGTAAAGCGGTTACAGAGTAGCGATGAAATTGTTCATTCTAGAATCAACTGGCCCACCAGCCAGCATTTTGTGAGATGAATGGCAATACCAAAGCATGTCCGTGTCTCCCCTAGACATCGGAATGGGTGTGCAGAATGTGCCTTTTTTTGGAAAAAATAGAAGAATGCCTAGAGAGTTGCCTTTTCTTTTGGACTTTGGAGAAAAAAAACACAACAACAAAATAAGCCGGAGAAAAACAAGCACAGAGCAAGCCAGCCAGGAGTCGAACCTAGAATCTTCTGATCCGTAGTCAGACGCGTTATCCATTGCGCCACTGGCCCACCATTAGTAAAGACCCCCGATTGTTACAGACTTGTTGGTTTTCGATGTGACGGTGGCAAGCATTGATGTCTGCTCATTCTCACCTTGTTATCAGGAGAACAGACTACCAGCCCTCCAGCCCACCAGCCCACCAGCCCACCAGCCCACGAGCCCTCCAGCTCTCCTGCCCACCAGCCCACGAGCCCTCCAGCCCACCATCCATCCCTGGTGGTCTAGTGGTTAGGATTCGGCGCTCTCACCGCCGCGGCCCGGGTTCGATTCCCGGTCAGGGAAAGCTCTTTTGCCTTCCAATTGTGGACTGCGAATTCAAGCTCTGCTGACAGCTGTGAGAAAGCCAGCTCCAAGCCAAAACATTGGTGGGAACATGAAAAAAACACCTCCTTCGAGCCGGAGTTGAACCAGCGACCTAAGGATGGCCAACACTCCAACCTACAGTCCTCCGCTCTACCAGCTGAGCTATCGAAGGGGCTAAGGGCTAGTCAGAACCTCGACATATCAGGGTTCTGTAGCTCTACTGCTGGCCAAAAAGTAAAAAAAAAAAAACCAGGAATCCTAACTGCTAGACCATATGGGAACTGGCCAGCTTTAACTGGCCACAAGCTTGTGGGCCACTTTCCATAAATGTGGCCAGTGTGGGCGCAGGGTTTTGTAGTGGCATGTTGCTTTTGGTGTGTGACTGTAACAATGTGATAATAATTTGGCAATACAAGAATCATCCGAAGGGACGGTTTACTGAAATATATAGTGTTGCATGCATTCAAGGGACATGTTTGTTGACTCACACAAGGTTCAGTTTTTTGGCCAGAATCCTGTGATTGCTGAATTTATACCTCGAACTGGTAATTAAGGTCTTGTCCAGGTGAAAATACTTGTGTCATGTCCAGGTGGCAATTAGTGATAAGGCTTCAAAATGGCAAGCCTGTGACATCAAAACCACATGGCATTGCACCCTTCAAAGTAGTAAAGCGGTTACAGAGTAGCGATGAAATTGTTCATTCTAGAATCAACTGGCCCACCAGCCTGCATTTTGTGAGACGAATGGCAATACCAAAGCATGTCCGTGTCTCCCCTAGACATCGGAATGGGTGTGCAGAATGTGCCTTTTTTTGGAAAAAATAGAAGAATGCCTAGAGAGTTGCCTTTTGTTTTGGACTTTGGAGAAAAAAAACACAACAACAAAATAAGCCGGAGAAAAACAAGCACAGAGCGAGCCAGCCAGGAGTCGAACCTAGAATCTTCTGATCCGTAGTCAGACGCGTTATCCATTGCGCCACTGGCCCACCATTGGTAAGGAAACCCGATTGTTACAGACTTGTTGGTTTTCGATGTGACGGTGGCAAGCATTGATGTCTGCTCATTCTCACCTTGTTATCAGGAGAACAGACTACCAGCCCTCCAGCCCACCAGCCCACCAGCCCACGAGCCCTCCAGCCCTCCTGCCCACCAGCCCACGAGCCCTCCAGCCCACGAGCCCTCCAGCCCACCATCCCTCCCTGGTGGTCTAGTGGTTAGGATTCGGCGCTCTCGCCGCCGCGGCCCGGGTTCGATTCCCGGTCAGGGAAAGCTCTTTTGCCTTCCAATTGTGGACTGCGAATTCAAGCTCTGCTGACAGCTGTGAGAAAGCAATCTCCAAGCCAAAACATTGGTGGGAACATGAAAAAAACACCTCCTTCGAGCCGGAGTTGAACCAGCGACCTAAGGATGGCCAACACTCCAACCTACAGTCCTCCGCTCTACCAGCTGAGCTATCGAAGGGGCTAAGGGCTAGTCAGAACCTCGACATATCAGGGTTCTGTAGCTCTACTGCTGGCCAAAAAGTCACTTCTGGTGCAGGAAGATTTGCTGGATCAGAACCTCGACATATCAGGGTTCTGTAGCTCTACTGCTGGCCAAAAAGTCACTTCTGGTGCAGGAAGATTTGCTGGATTTTTGAGGAGGGAAGCAAAAAGGAGCATGCATTCCCATACCGGGAGTTGAAGCCGGGCCGCCTGGGTGAAAACCAGGAATCCTAACCGCTAGACCATATGGGATTTGGACACTTTAAACTGGCCATGGGCTTCTGGCGCACTTTCCATACATGTGGTCAGCGTGGGTGCAGGACCTTGTAGTGGCCTGTTGCTTTAGTTCTGTGACTGTAACAATGTGATAATAATTTGGCAAAACAAGAATTATCCAAAATGACGGTTTTCTGAATTATATAGTGTTGTATGCATTCAGGGAATCTGTTTTTTCACTCAACCCGGGGGTTCAGTGTATTTGGGCAGATTCCTGTGATTGCAGAATTGATTCCTCAAACTGGTAATTAAGCTCTTGTCCAAGTGAAAATACTCGTGTCATCCATTTGAAAACACACACGGCAACCTTTATCTAGAGGAAAAACTGGAGTCAACCCCTGGCTGCGTACGAGAAAACCAGGAATCCTAACTGCTAGACCATATGGGAACTGGCCAGCTTTAACTGGCCACAAGCTTGTGGGCCACTTTCCATAAATGTGGCCAGTGTGGGCGCAGGGTTTTGTAGTGGCCTGTTGCTTTTGGTGTGTGACTGTAACAATGTGATAATAATTTGGCAATACAAGAATCATCCGAAGGGACGGTTTACTGAAATATATAGTGTTGCATGCATTCAAGGGACATGTTTGTTGACTCACACATGGTTCAGTTTTTTTGGCCAGAATCCTGTGATTGCTGAATTTATACCTCGAACTGGTAATTAAGGTCTTGTCCAGGTGAAAATACTTGTGTCATGCATCTGAAAACACACATGGCAACCGTTATCTAGAGGAAAAACTGCCTATCGTCGGTCTGTCAAGGTACAAAACTGACATGTTGTGAGGTTAATAATGAAAGTGAGACCAATTTTTAATATGCTGATTATTCGCTCGTTCAGTTTAATGCAGATTACAAATTATTCTCAATGTCCAGGTGGCAATTAGTGATAAGGCTTCAAAATGGCAAGCCTGTGACATCAAAACCACATGGCATTGCACCCTTCAAAGTAGTAAAGCGGTTACAGAGTAGCGATGAAATTGTTCATTCTAGAATCAACTGGCCCACCAGCCAGCATTTTGTGAGATGAATGGCAATACCAAAGCATGTCCGTGTCTCCCCTAGACATCGGAATGGGTGTGCAGAATGTGCCTTTTTTTGGAAAAAATAGAAGAATGCCTAGAGAGTTGCCTTTTCTTTTGGACTTTGGAGAAAAAAAACACAACAACAAAATAAGCCGGAGAAAAACAAGCACAGAGCGAGCCAGCCAGGAGTCGAACCTAGAATCTTCTGATCCGTAGTCAGACGCGTTATCCATTGCGCCACTGGCCCACCATTAGTAAAGACCCCCGATTGTTACAGACTTGTTGGTTTTCGATGTGACGGTGGCAAGCATTGATGTCTGCTCATTCTCACCTTGTTATCAGGAGAACAGACTACCAGCCCTCCAGCCCACCAGCCCACCAGCCCAGGAGCCCTCCAGCCCTCCTGCCCACCAGCCCACCAGCCCTCCAGCCCACCATCCATCCCTGGTGGTCTAGTGGTTAGGATTCGGCGCTCTCACCGCCGCGGCCCGGGTTCGATTCCCGGTCAGGGAAAGCTCTTTTGCCTTCCAATTGTGGACTGCGAATTCAAGCTCTGCTGACAGCTGTGAGAAAGCCAGCTCCAAGCCAAAACATTGGTGGGAACATGAAAAAAACACCTCCTTCGAGCCGGAGTTGAACCAGCGACCTAAGGATGGCCAACACTCCAACCTACAGTCCTCCGCTCTACCAGCTGAGCTATCGAAGGGTCTAAGGGCTAGTCAGAACCTCGACATATCAGGGTTCTGTAGCTCTACTGCTGGCCAAAAAGTCAAAAAAAAAAAAAACCAGGAATCCTAACCGCTAGACCATATGGGATCTGGACACTTTAAACTGGCCATGGGCTTCTGGCGCACTTTCCATACATGTGGTCAGCGTGGGCGCAGGACCTAGTAGTGGCCTGTTGCTTTAGTTCTGTGACTGTAACAATGTGATAATAATTTGGCAAAACAAGAATTATCCAAAAGGACGGTTTTCTGAATTATATAGTGTTGTATGCATTCAGGGAATCTGTTTTTTCACTCAACCCGGGGGTTCAGTGTATTTGGGCAGATTCCTGTGATTGCAGAATTGATTCCTCAAACTGGTAATTAAGCTCTTGTCCAAGTGAAAATACTCGTGTCATCCATTTGAAAACACACACGGCAACCTTTATCTAGAGGAAAAACTGGAGTCAACCCCTGGCTGCGTACAAGAAAACCAGGAATCCTAACTGCTAGACCATATGGGAACTGGCCAGCTTTAACTGGCCACAAGCTTGTGGGCCACTTTCCATAAATGTGGCCAGTGTGGGCGCAGGGTTTTGTAGTGGCCTGTTGCTTTTGGTGTGTGACTGTAACAATGTGATAATAATTTGGCAATACAAGAATCATCCGAAGGGACGGTTTACTGAAATATATAGTGTTGCATGCATTCAAGGGACATGTTTGTTGACTCGCACATGGTTCAGTTTTTTGGCCAGAATCCTGTGATTGCTGAATTTATACCTCGAACTGGTAATTAAGGTATTGTCCAGGTGAAAATACTTGTGTCATGCATCTGAAAACACACATGGCAACCGTTATCTAGAGGAAAAACTGCCTATCGTCGGTCTGTCAAGGTACAAAACTGACATGTTGTGAGGTTAATAATGAAAGTGAGACCAATTTTTAATCCGCAAAATTGCTGATTATTCGCTCGTTCAGTTTAATGCAGATTACAAATTATTCTCAATGTCCAGGTGGCAATTAGTGATAAGGCTTCAAAATGGCAAGCCTGTGACATCAAAACCACATGGCATTGCACCCTTCAAAGTAGTAAAGCGGTTACAGAGTAGCGATGAAATTGTTCTTTCTAGAATCAACTGGCCCACCAGCCTGCATTTTGTGAGACGAATGGCAATACCAAAGCATGTCCGTGTCTCCCCTAGACATCGGAATGGGTGTGCAGAATGTGCCTTTTTTTGGAAAAAATAGAAGAATGCCTAGAGAGTTGCCTTTTCTTTTGGACTTTGGAGAAAAAAAACACAACAACAAAATAAGCCGGAGAAAAACAAGCACAGAGCGAGCCAGCCAGGAGTCGAACCTAGAATCTTCTGATCCGTAGTCAGACGCGTTATCCATTGCGCCACTGGCCCACCAATAGTAAAGACCCCCGATTGTTACAGACTTGTTGGTTTTCGATGTGACGGTGGCAAGCATTGATGTCTGCTCATTCTCACCTTGTTATCAGGAGAACAGACTACCAGCCCTCCAGCCCACCAGCCCACCAGCCCACGAGCCCTCCAGCCCTCCTGCCCACCAGCCCACGAGCCCTCCAGGCCACCATCCATCCCTGGTGGTCTAGTGGTTAGGATTCGGCGCTCTCACCGCCGCGGCCCGGGTTCGATTCCCGGTCAGGGAAAGCTCTTTTGCCTTCCAATTGTAGACTGCGAATTCAAGCTCTGCTGACAGCTGTGAGAAAGCCAGCTCCAAGCCAAAACATTGGTGGGAACATGAAAAAAACACCTCCTTCGAGCCGGAGTTGAACCAGCGACCTAAGGATTGCCAACACTCCAACCTACAGTCCTCCGCTCTACCAGCTGAGCTATCGAAGGGGCTAAGGGCTAGTCAGAACCTCGACATATCAGGGTTCTGTAGCTCTACTGCTGGCCAAAAAGTCACTTCTGGTGCAGGAAGATTTGCTGGATCAGAACCTCGACATATCAGGGTTCTGTAGCTCTACTGCTGGCCAAAAAGTCACTTCTGGTGCAGGAAGATTTGCTGGATTTTTGAGGAGGGAAGCAAAAAGGAGCATGCATTCCCATACCGGGAGTTGAACCCGGGCCGCCTGGGTGAAAACCAGGAATCCTAACCGCTAGACCATATGGGATTTGGACACTTTAAACTGGCCATGGGCTTCTGGCGCACTTTCCATACATGTGGTCAGCGTGGGCGCAGGACCTTGTAGTGGCCTGTTGCTTTAGTTCTGTGACTGTAACAATGTGATAATAATTTGGCAAAACAAGAATTATCCAAAAGGACGGTTTTCTGAATTATATAGTGTTGTATGCATTCAGGGAATCTGTTTTTTCACTCAACCCGGGGGTTCAGTGTATTTGGGCAGATTCCTGTGATTGCAGAATTGATTCCTCAAACTGGTAATTAAGCTCTTGTCCAAGTGAAAATACTCGTGTCATCCATTTGAAAACACACACGGCAACCTTTATCTAGAGGAAAAACTGGAGTCAACCCCTGGCTGCGTACAAGAAAACCAGGAATCCTAACTGCTAGACCATATGGGAACTGGCCAGCTTTAACTGGCCACAAGCTTGTGGGCCACTTTCCATAAATGTGGCCAGTGTGGGCGCAGGGTCTTGTAGTGGCCTGTTGCTTTTGGTGTGTGACTGTAACAATGTGATAATAATTTGGCAATACAAGAATCATCCGAAGGGACGGTTTACTGAAATATATAGTGTTGCATGCATTCAAGGGACATGTTTGTTGACTCACACATGGTTCAGTTTTTTGGCCAGAATCCTGTGATTGCTGAATTTATACCTCGAACTGGTAATTAAGGTCTTGTCCAGGTGAAAATACTTGTGTCATGCATCTGAAAACACACATGGCAACCGTTATCTAGAGGAAAAACTGCCTATCGTCGGTCTGTCAAGGTACAAAACTGACATGTTGTGAGGTTAATAATGAAAGTGAGACCAATTTTTAATATGCTGATTATTCGCTCGTTCAGTTTAATGCAGATTACAAATTATTCTCAATGTCCAGGTGGCAATTAGTGATAAGGCTTCAAAATGGCAAGCCTGTGACATCAAAACCACATGGCATTGCACCCTTCAAAGTAGTAAAGCGGTTACAGAGTAGCGATGAAATTGTTCTTTCTAGAATCAACTGGCCCACCAGCCTGCATTTTGTGAGACGAATGGCAATACCAAAGCATGTCCGTGTCTCCCCTAGACATCGGAATGGGTGTGCAGAATGTGCCTTTTTTTGGAAAAAATAGAAGAATGCCTAGAGAGTTGCCTTTTCTTTTGGACTTTGGAGAAAAAAAACACAACAACAAAATAAGCCGGAGAAAAACAAGCACAGAGCGAGCCAGCCAGGAGTCGAACCTAGAATCTTCTGATCCGTAGTCAGACGCGTTATCCATTGCGCCACTGGCCCACCATTAGTAAAGACCCCCGATTGTTACAGACTTGTTGGTTTTCGATGTGACGGTGGCAAGCATTGATGTCTGCTCATTCTCACCTTGTTATCAGGAGAACAGACTACCAGCCCTCCAGCCCACCAGCCCACCAGCCCACGAGCCCTCCAGCCCACCATCCATCCCTGGTGGTCTAGTGGTTAGGATTCGGCGCTCTCACCGCCGCGGCCCGGGTTCGATTCCCGGTCAGGGAAAGCTCTTTTGCCTTCCAATTGTGGACTGCGAATTCAAGCTCTGCTGACAGCTGTGAGAAAGCCAGCTCCAAGCCAAAACATTGGTGGGAACATGAAAAAAACACCTCCTTCGAGCCGGAGTTGAACCAGCGACCTAAGGATGGCCAACACTCCAACCTACAGTCCTCCGCTCTACCAGCTGAGCTATCGAAGGGGCTAAGGGCTAGTCAGAACCTCGACATATCAGGGTTCTGTAGCTCTACTGCTGGCCAAAAAGTCACTTCTGGTGCAGGAAGATTTGCTGGATCAGGACCTCGACATATCAGGGTTCTGTAGCTCTACTGCTGGCCAAAAAGTCACTTCTGGTGCAGGAAGATTTGCTGGATTTTTGAGGAGGGAAGCAAAAAGGAGCATGCATTCCCATACCGGGAGTTGAACCCAGGCCGCCTGGGTGAAAACCAGGAATCCTAACCGCTAGACCATATGGGATTTGGACACTTTAAACTGGCCATGGGCTTCTGGCGCACTTTCCATACATGTGGTCAGCGTGGGCGCAGGACCTTGTAGTGGCCTGTTGCTTTAGTTCTGTGACTGTAACAATGTGATAATAATTTGGCAAAACAAGAATTATCCAAAAGGACGGTTTTCTGAATTATATAGTGTTGTATGCATTCAGGGAATCTGTTTTTTCACTCAACCCGGGGGTTCAGTGTATTTGGGCAGATTCCTGTGATTGCAGAATTGATTCCTCAAACTGGTAATTAAGCTCTTGTCCAAGTGAAAATACTCGTGTCATCCATTTGAAAACACACACGGCAACCTTTATCTAGAGGAAAAACTGGAGTCAACCCCTGGCTGCGTACGAGAAAACCAGGAATCCTAACTGCTAGACCATATGGGAACTGGCCAGCTTTAACTGGCCACAAGCTTGTGGGCCACTTTCCATAAATGTGGCCAGTGTGGGCGCAGGGTTTTGTAGTGGCCTGTTGCTTTTGGTGTGTGACTGTAACAATGTGATAATAATTTGGCAATACAAGAATCATCCGAAGGGACGGTTTACTGAAATATATAGTGTTGCATGCATTCAAGGGACATGTTTGTTGACTCACACATGGTTCAGTTTTTTGGCCAGAATCCTGTGATTGCTGAATTTATACCTCGAACTGGTAATTAAGGTCTTGTCCAGGTGAAAATACTTGTGTCATGCATCTGAAAACACACATGGCAACCGTTATCTAGAGGAAAAACTGCCTATCGTCGGTCTGTCAAGGTACAAAACTGACATGTTGTGAGGTTAATAATGAAAGTGAGACCAATTTTTAATATGCTGATTATTCGCTCGTTCAGTTTAATGCAGATTACAAATTATTCTCAATGTCCAGGCGGCAATTAGTGATAAGGCTTCAAAATGGCAAGCCTGTGACATCAAAACCACATGGCATTGCACCCTTCAAAGTAGTAAAGCGGCTACAGAGTAGCGATGAAATTGTTCATTCTAGAATCAACTGGCCCACCAGCCAGCATTTTGTGAGATGAATGGCAATACCAAAGCATGTCCGTGTCTCCCCTAGACATCGGAATGGGTGTGCAGAATGTGCCTTTTTTTGGAAAAAATAGAAGAATGCCTAGAGAGTTGCCTTTTCTTTTGGACTTTGGAGAAAAAAAACACAACAACAAAATAAGCCGGAGAAAAACAAGCACAGAGCAAGCCAGCCAGGAGTCGAACCTAGAATCTTCTGATCCGTAGTCAGACGCGTTATCCATTGCGCCACTGGCCCACCATTAGTAAAGACCCCCGATTGTTACAGACTTGTTGGTTTTCGATGTGACGGTGGCAAGCATTGATGTCTGCTCATTCTCACCTTGTTATCAGGAGAACAGACTACCAGCCCTGCAGCCCACCAGCCCACCAGCCCACGAGCCCTCCAGCCCTCCTGCCCACCAGCCCACGAGCCCTCCAGCCCACCATCCATCCCTGGTGGTCTAGTGGTTAGGATTCGGCGCTCTCACCGCCGCGGCCCGGGTTCGATTCCCGGTCAGGGAAAGCTCTTTTGCCTTCCAATTGTGGACTGCGAATTCAAGCTCTGCTGACAGCTGTGAGAAAGCCAGCTCCAAGCCAAAACATTGGTGGGAACATGAAAAAAACACCTCCTTCGAGCCGGAGTTGAACCAGCGACCTAAGGATGGCCAACACTCCAACCTACAGTCCTCCGCTCTACCAGCTCCGCCAAAGCTGGGGAACAATTGTCTGTATAAGAAGGGGGGGAAGAGGGGAGAGAGAGGAAGAGAAGCGCGAGAAATTCAGGAAATCGTAGGTTCGAATCCACGCTGTCACATAAAGTTATGCGTGTATTTGTTAAAAATCGTAAATCGATTGTTTCGTGTCCAAGTTTGATTTTAAAAGTAATGTATTTGAATTTAATTATTGTTTCATTTCTAAGATTGATTTTGACAGTAATGTTTTTGATTTAATAATTCTTTCGTTTCTAAGATTGATTTTTATTTTATTCTCATTATCATTAGTCAAAGTGCATTTATTAAGGCAATCATTTCCTGTGGCAGTAGGGACAAAATAACCTCCTTATTACGGCATTCACACTTTATTGTATCATATTACTTACTGCAAAGCTACACGTGACACTGAATTTAACTGTAAACTGAATGTCATTACATTCAATAAAACAAATAAATACAACACACCAGTCAAAGAGAAATATATTTATTAACTATATACATATTTAAAAAAATGTAGGAAAAGTACTAAATTCAATATAAAATTAAGAATTTTAAGTGCACACGCTATATAAAATAAGTACAAAAAAATATATAAATATATACATCAAAATCTACACATTTTGGTATTTTACTTTATACTGCTTCCTCTACACATAAACCTTTCTATAATAATAATAATAATAGTTTAACTTTATTTAATATGTATATATATTTCCATATGTATTATAGTGTATTCACATACATACCCACATGTTTATAATAATAATAATAATAATAATAATAATACAAGATAAAAAAAAGTGCACAGTATAACTCTTTAACATTAAATATGGCTGGAAGATAAAAAACAGAACAGATCCAACCAAGAGAACAAAATGAATGTATCACACATAAATAAATGAGTTATCTTCTCATAATCTGTAACCACTGCTCCTTTGTAATTGTTTCTTTATTAGGGCAATATATTTTGCCTTTGTACTGGCTATGGCCAGTTTCTTGAGTACGAAATTGGCCACACTTTCTGCACGAATTTGCTTTTACAGTGCGATTGTACGATCGTTTGGTTGGAGTGGCTGTGTCATTTGCAGGTGGCTCAGAGGAAATTGCTCCAGGGTTAATGGTGGAAAATGGGGCTGGGCAGGGCACCAGAAACATCTGAGACACAACAGGGGCAGTGGGTGTGTCAGGAACCAATGGGTGTGGTGCTGTCGGCCTGGGACAAATTGTCCTTAGCTGGCTGGACGTGGCTGAACGCTGAGGGTGTACGGCTGATGGCCAGATTGAAGTTGCTGTGGCAGATGTACAGGTAGCTGAGGGCGCAATCTTTCTAAACTTTGTCTTTGCCTGTCCAGCTGTGTCTGGTGGCATCTGGTAGGTATGCAACTGGTGGCTATATTGTGGAGGCACAACAGGCTGTACTCGTGCTGGAGGCAAAACATCCAAAGCCACTGGACGTGCCTCTGGAAGGTCCAGCCCTTGCAACAGCAAGGAGACCTCCTGACCCTTTAAACGGTTATTGTGCCATGTCGTAAGGGTCCTCTGATTTACCTCAACTAGCTGAAGGGTTGTGTCACTCATCACCGTTCCATTGCTCAGGATTAGCTGCCGAATTTTTCTGTAATCACGAAGAATGAGATCCCATCTAGACAGACATTCTGTCCGCTGTTTCTTGGGGCTTCGGTGGATGTTACATAACCTTATGAAAATCATTTCAACAAGGCGACAGCAATTAGGCCACTGTGCTGGAGAGCCGCTAGAACCCAAAACACACCTTTTTGTGCTGTCGACACCAGGAGTGAAGACAGCTTTCTTTTTTGGGGACCTAAAACGTCCTGTAAGTAGCCTGTCTTGATGACGAGCAGCATACACCACCCTGTCTTTATCAAATTTGTCCAGGTTCTGCCACAGACCCACAATGGTCGCAACTTGTTGGTTGGTAAGTGTGAGGCTTGTCTGTGTGCGCAGCTCCACCAGACACTCTGCCAACGCATCCACCCGGTCCATTCCAGGAATGCAGTGTTCGTCAACAGCCTGGAAATATATAACTGTTGGTTAGGTATTTACATGCTGTTAAGTAAGTTTACTGCTTAATGGCAGATAACTAAATGAGTGACAATTCGTATAGAAAAGGAAATTTTACCATTGCTGAGGGCACTGGTGTATCTAAAGGATCCTGGACACTGGGTACTGGTGCAGCTGAAGGAGCCCGGACTCTGAGCAGTGGTGGAGCCTGGACACTGGGCAGTGGTGGAGTCTGGACACTGGGCAGTGGTGCAGCTACACTGGGCACTGGTGCAGCTGAAGGAGCCCGGACTCTGAGCAGTGGTGGAGCCTGGACACTGGGCAGTGGTGGAGTCTGGACACTGGGCAGTGGTGCAGCTACACTGGGCACTGGTGCAGCTGAAGGAGCCCGGACTCTGAGCAGTGGTGGAGCCTGGACACTGGGCAGTGGTGGAGTCTGGACACTGGGCAGTGGTGCAGCTACACTGGGCACTGGTGCAGCTGAAGGAGCCCGGACTCTGAGCAGTGGTGGAGCCTGGACACTGGGCAGTGGTGGAGTCTGGACACTGGGCAGTGGTGGAGTCTGGACACTGGGCAGTGGTGCAGCTACACTGGGCACTGGTGCAGCTGAAGGAGCCCGGACTCTGAGCAGTGGTGGAGCCTGGACACTGGGCAGTGGTGGAGTCTGGACACTGGGCAGTGGTGCAGCTACACTGGGCACTGGTGCAGCTGAAGGAGCCCGGACTCTGAGCAGTGGTGGAGCCTGGACACTGGGCACTGGTGCAGCTGAAGGAGCCCGGACTCTGAACAATGGTGGAGCCTGGACACTGAGCAGTGATGCAGCTACACTGGGCACTGGTGCAGTTGAAGGAGCCCGGACTCTGAGCAGTGGTGGAGCCTGGACACTGGGCAGTGGTGGAGTCTGGACACTGGGCAGTGGTGGAGTCTGGACACTGGGCAGTGGTGGAGTCTGGACACTGGGCAATGGTGGAGTCTGGACACTGGGCAGTGGTGGAGTCTGGACACTGGGCAGTGGTGGAGTCTGGACACTGGGCAATGGTGGAGTCTGGACACTGGGCAGTGGTGGAGTCTGGACAATGGGCAGTGGTGGAATTTTGACACTGGGCAGTGGTGCAGCTGTAGGAGCCTGGACACTGGGAACTGGTGCAGCTGGTAGAACTGGTGGACCTGAAAGGACTAAGTCATCTGATGCCACAAGATTTGCCACTGTGGCTTCCTCTCCAAAGAAATCAATGAAACCCTCATCCTTTTCCACTTGCTCCTCCACATCTATCTCCTCCAGCAATTGAGAGGTCCTATCAGAGGTAGGGCACATGTCCTCCAGGGGCTGACTATTCTGCCTCAACAAGTACTGTACTCCAATGAGCTCCCCTGAGGAAATATTTGTAACAGGAAACATTTTTAATGGAAATTATGCAGAAAGGTTTATTTAGAAATGCAGTAAATATTTTGTTGTCCACTTCTGTATGAACAATATATATCTAATTCAGAGGGTATCATAAAAAGACAGGATTACTCTATATTCTACTATGTATTTTATTTTCTGCCCTGAAACCTAGAACACAGAATAATGTATAAATATTCTGGTAGTATAATTTTTCTCTGATATGTCAAAATTACATTATTATTGTCCAAAAGCACTTGTAATTTTACCAAAAACATGCTACATCATGAGCTGCATTTATCAAAATATTTTTACCTGTGTATACTGCAGGTGGAGTGAAGCTAGGGACCAATTTCCTGCCATACAACTTATTGTAGTTCTCATTGACAGAGTAAACCAGCTCCCCTGTGTAAGAGCGCAGAGTTGAACCTCCATCTGCAACAGCAGCTTCAGCCCGGTCCTGATTCCAGCGTAATAAACCTTCCAGGAGATAAATCTGGAAGTTCAGGCTGTTTGCGCTGTTCCCTAGAAAAAGAAATAGAAAGCCAAATATTGCTTTGAGAAAATGCAAAACATAAAATTTAATCTGCAAATATCTTGATAAACAGGAATTAGTGGCAAAATGTGGTATATTCTGACATGACAAACCTGGAATAAATCTGTTTAGGTGGCAGTGAAATGATTCCAGGGATGTGGAGCCTCTGGCACAACGATAAGTTTTTAGAACCACCCCACCCTTGCTTGTAGTTCCAGTTTCAGTATAGAGCGGCACATTTGGAGGGTCTTGGATACAGGTGATGTGCCGCCTCTGGACATTCCAGATGTGCTGCATTCTCACACTGTCAAGTAGAGGAACACCAAGAGCATCATTCCCCTTGCCACCCATGAGCTCTCTGATGAGCATATCAAGGAGGCGGAAAGTGGTTTCTTCTCCCCGTGTTCTCCTCCTGCAGTGCTGGAGCAGCTCAGCTTTAGTTAAATGATGGTCCAGTTCTGCCTCCGACAGAGTAGGCCAGCCCTGTTGGATGAGTTGCTCCCTTTTGGCCTGTCTCAGCAGAGTGAGATCCCCTGCATCCCACTCAAAAATACAGGATGACAGCCTTGCCATAAAAGTAGGGTACAACTGGTGGGCGTCAGTGGTGCACCCTACTGCCAGACTTCGCATAAAATGCCAAATGTCTAGGCGGACGATGACATCTGGCCAGCCGCTGAACCGCCTCTTCAATTTAGTCTCTCCCACTTTCTTGCAACAATCACAGTCCACATAAATGATAGTGGGAGGATCAACACCAGCACTCCGGTATCGCTCCATGAGCCCTGCAGCCATGAGGTCTAACCCAGCCCCTTCATTCGCAGTCAGGACACTCATCAGCACCTGACCTATCTCATTGCCCACTGAGGTAAGCCACTGTGCTGTGCCTTTCGCAGGCCCGCTCAACTTCTTGGTGATCTGAAAGAAACAATAAGCATAGCAAATAATACAACATGCATCCAAATCAGTTACACTGAAAAAAATAAAGCTCTCTTGGTCTAACAATACATTATAGATAAGGGTACAGTCAATTAAGCAGCTTATCTGACCTTCTTAGTTGAATCCATTTTTAAGATTGATCCATACGTGGATGTTATGCTGGCCTTTATGTGATCGAGCCTGTTGAGAATGTCCTGACTATATACAGTGAGGAGCCATTTGTAGCTGGGTACTGAAGCAAGTGGTGGTGGCTCCTGGAAGTGCAGCGGATGCAGGCCACGATTATCAAAAAAGGCCACACACTCTGATGTGTACCGAAGCGCACGTTTCAACCACTCCTCACTGTGGTTCTCTCTCAGCTGGCCGATGATCCTCACTGGGCCATTCCCCATGCCCCTCTCACGCAGCAAGCGAAGAACCCGAATGTCACAGGCATACCTTGGAAAAAAGCATTCATTTAAGTATCTTATTATAAGGTATCTAATTATTGTAGGAAATATTTATCAGAAAGGGTAGAACATAAGTGAAAATGACTGCAAAATAATTACTTGCGTGTGAGGATGACCCTGAATTCAGATCGATGGGCCAGGTCCAACTGCTGCAGCACAGCTTGACTCCAGGACAGATAGCTGGTTCTACACCTGGTGCAGATCAGGGTCTCTGTCACCAGGTTGTAGTATCTGTCAATGTCTAACACCTGTCGTACCCTCCTGTGCAGTCCACCACCACACAGCTGTTGCCTGGCACAGGCAGGGTTAGTACACTGGAGCCGCACCTTCCACAGCTTATATGGCATCCAGAGCAAGAGACGCTGTGAAAAAAACCTATCAGGTGTTGGAGCTTGGTGGTACAACAGGGCTGGTGGTGGGGGGTGATACCACAACTGTAGGTTTTCACGCAGCTCCAGCTTTCCCTTTGCACCAACCCTAAAAAGTGCTTCTGACACCCACTTCTGGTCTTGCTGTGGCATTGTCTGTGGCCACAGAAGGGGGAGATCTTCTGGCTGAGATGAGACCTGCTGATATTATAAAAAACACTGGTTTAAATAAAAGCTAAGAGAGCATTAAATGATGAAGACATGTATATATTTTGAATGAGATCTTACTGGGCTCCTCACAACAGTATTCTCAGAAACAGTTGATGGCGTTGCTGTTTTTTTGATGCGTTGTGAACTCTGAGGTGGAGGAAGGAAGAAGGAAGAGGAGGACTGGATGACGGGCTGATGAGGTTTGGGGGATGGAGGAGGATGAGGATCAGAGGGTGGACATGAAACTGTAGCTGAACTGGAGTGCTCTAACATCTGTGGAGTCAAACATTATGAATAATTTATTAAGGGGATTGCCATGTTTTTAATACATTAAAATTACATAGTGATAAAGTCATGATGACATTATAAAAGTCTTGATGTCTTTTAATATTAACCTGAGAGGTTTTCCTCTGGGTGCTCAAATTAGGTTTTGCTGCTGCCACATGTGAGCCTCCAAACCTTGACTTTTCAAACTAAAAAGATTTGTCATGGTTAGTGATAACAAAACCCTAACACTATAGTTAAAGGTTGAGATGTTTCAGTATCTGCAGTGATGCATGCAATAGTGTGGTCTG
>NC_068381.1:25214585-25255007 GCF_023724105.1 Carassius gibelio
CTGTCATCATTTCCTCACCCTCATGTCATCCCAGAGACGAAAACGGTAAGGAACCAAAACTCCATCGGTGACAGAATGGAGAAGAAGCCTTGGGAGAAACCAGACTCAGTTGGGGTGCAGTTCTCCTCTGACCAGACGAAACCAGTAGTTCAATTCCAGGCTGCAGCAAAGTCAGATTGTGCTGAAGGATCATCTGTTTCCTGTGGTCTTGTCCCGGTGGCCATCTAGGAGACAAGGTCTTGACTGTGGATCTGTCTCTGGGGCTCATCTAGTTGTCCTGTTCTCCGTTAACATTGAATGATTCTGACTAACCACTGTTGTTTGATGAACTCGTGAAAAATGGCGCCAAAGAAAAAAGAAACGAGGCGAAAGAAAAAAAAGAAAACAATAAAAAACACAAATAGAAATGCGGATGGAAACGTCAATGTCAAGCTAAATGGCTAATAAATGCTAAAGCACTGTTGGCGAGCTGCATTCACGATTTAAAATTTTAAATTGAACGGTCAGATTAATCAAATTAGATAATATCAGATATATGGTGGGAATTAAGTTTATATTTCATCATTTTAGACAAGAGAGAGTGATGGTGAGATAGAGATTATTACATAACAATATTTAAGTTTTAATTTACTGTAAATTTTGTCCTATAGTGTAATTCTCAACTCCCATTCTGAATGGATTATAAAACAAACAAAAACAGCAATCCTAATGCAATGGCTGTATTTGCCACAGTTGAATTTTAGCAAATAAACTCATATTTTTTTCTTTAATTAACTGTTTTTTTTTAATCCTTCTATATTTATCCCCTTAAGGAAAGTGTGGTAGGATCCACTTTGTTAGCATCTTAGTTATCATCTCTTAGTAACTTTCTCTGCCAAATCCATAAATGGTAATGTCAGTCTGTATGGTTCTCAAGCTGCATCAAATTGGACAGGAACCATTTGTGGATGGTGAAAATTTTAAGTCATTCTGCAGATGCTCAATTGTATTAAGGTCGCGGCTGTAAATCGGCCACTCTAGGAAATGTACTTTGTTGGTTTTAAGCCACCGTATTGAGGGTTTTGCAGTATATTTCAGGTCACTATTGAAAATAAATCATCATTCAACTGACTTCCAAGTCCCAGTGCTCTTGTGAATTCCAAAATCAGAGCTTTCAAATGAAACCTATTTTTTAATTGCACTTCCATGCTTTCTTCTATTTAAGCCAGATAAATGTAGCCCATATATGTGTCTCTCTGTGTGTGTGCGTGTGTGTGTGTGTGTGTGTGTGTGTCCGTGTGTGTAAAGTGTTTTCTACATACAGTACATATTGCCCTTGGGACTAAACTTGCAGTTGTTCAAGTGCAAATGACTTATTTGCATGAGGGTTAAATGATCAGTTCAAGTTTTGTTTGCATTCAATGGTGTATGTCAGTGCTTGTTATCAATCAATTTTCTGAAAGTTAAGTGTTCTTCAGGCTCCAAGAAGCACCTTTTTTCTCTCTTTTTTTCACTTCGACTTTGGGTGTAAATAGCAAAAAAATATCTTTTAAATCATAATTTTCTTGGTGCTGGATTGCACTGTAAGTAACAAACAAATATTTAACCACTGTCATATGAACTTTAGATTCTGTAAGCTGTTTGTGAGCTACATGCCGATTTAGATATTTCCAAGGTGAGATTTGTTCTGTTGGACAAATCATGTATTTAAGGATAATGGAATTTCAGGATTTAAGAGTCAGTTACATGATGTAACAAATTACAAATGCACAAACTGGTGAGGTATTTATAGTGATCTATATGACACTTGGTTGAAATTGTGTTCCAGGGATGTTGCCCCTCAGTTGAAATCAGGTTCTTTTGGATGGTTCCCCCTTGGTTACATTTGAGATCCAGGCAGTGTTGGGAAAGTTCACTTTCTACATGAACTAGTTCAAAGTTCAATTCACAAATTTTAAAATGAACTAGTTCAGTTCATAGTTCAAACTACAAAATGTTTAACTAAGTACACTAAGTTCCAAAAATGAACTAGTTCATGTTATTTTTTTCCATATGTTGCTGCGTGCTATTATTTTTCAAAATTATTGCCACAGCCCATATGGAATAACAGACAGCAATTATTTTATCAGTTTTAACAATGAAGCTATGCGCCAGATTTCATCTTCGTATCCAATTTTGAATCCTTATCCAACCAGGGTTTACATTAGCATTGAGGGGACAGCATTTCCCCATTGTTGCTTTAATGCTTTGTCTCCCATTCTCACCGACCTTGTCATAAACATCATAAAATTCTTTTAAATGATGATAAGCCTGCTTGCTACATGCTGCTGTCGCCTCCCTGGGTTTTTCTTTTTTTTTTGCAGCAGAATGCATCAGACGACAGTGCGACACTGGTGGCTGGTGTTGCCAGATTGGGTGTTTTTTCCGCTACATATTAAGACCCGTTTACGGTGTGTTTTAGCCGGGTTTTCACCTGGAAGGCTCTATAGAAATCTGGCACCCTATTGAACGAAGTTAACCTGAGAGAGCGTGCCGTTCACAGACACCAGAATGAACGAGTTCACAGTAACGTTCATCAGGCATTAATACAGCACGTTCAGTTCACGTTCGCCCCAAAATATGAACGAGTTCATAAACTATCGTTCAATGAACGCGTTCAGGCACAACACTGGATCCAAGGCCACTGTGGGGACACAAATCTAATCCCCTAAACAATTTTTTTTAATCCATTCATTGTATTTTGTTTTGCTAGGTTTCACAAAATCTATTATACAACATTTTAACACAATTATCTCACCCAAAAAAAAAAAAAAATTCTCACACTCTCCTTAGTCAAACATACCAGTCACATTATGATCATGAGGGATTTAAACATAGCAAGAGTCGGTGCAATGAGAATGAAGAGGTAGTGAGGATGTGTGGTGTCTTTATCCTGCATCAGACCCCACCAGCTGAGATTAAAGACAGACCATCTCAAGGCGGCATTCACGCTCTGAAGGCAAAATGTCCTCTTCATGGAATGCTGATGAAGCACAATGAATGGCCTCATGGACCCTGAACTGCTCACAGATTATAGACCTTGTGATCCCACACAAACTCATGCAAACCCCCCCAAATGACCCCGAGGGTTAAGACTGGGTTCCACATTAGAAATGGTTGTGTAATTGTTCTAAACACACCATGAAAATCATCATAATTTTTATTATTATTATTATTATTATTATTATTATTATTAATAATAATAATAATAATAATAATAATATTATAAATAACTTCACGATTAATTGTTCTATTGTTCTCACCAAATGAGTCTTTCACACCTCCGCCAGGTATGACACATTATCCACATTATTCTTTTATCATTATTCTTTTGTTTTTATTCCACCTTTATTAGCCTTTTTTGTGGTTTTTCAGGCTTTACAAAGACACAAAGCAGCGATCTCACTTCAGTCTCTGTTTGTATTTAGCCCTTATTTATCAAAATTCTTACTATAAAAATACAACAAAACATTTTCTTACGACCTTACGTGAATTATTGAGACAAAAAATGCATTATGAAGAAGAAATGCACCTGCTATTAGTAGCATTGGAGCTAACGTTAGCATCAAGCTAAATCAGACAATTTATGAAATTATTAGTACACTTTTACTCAAAACTCACTTTAAACCCCGATCGAGTGTTTATAATAACTTCCTTTAGCGATCAGGAGTGGAATTTGGTCATTTACTGTTGTAAAAATATGTTATTTGTAGCCTTTTTCATCGCTGCACAAGTTAGCATTTCTGATGTACATTTTTCGATTTTTTTTATAAAAACGCCCCAGATCTCAAGAAAAAATCTCATACCAAGCTTTACTATCGTAATCGCGGGTTTATTATTCGGATATTTCGTGTGTACAGAGGTGTTTCAGTGTTGTTTTGGCCAAATAACTACCAGGAAGTGTGCAGGAAGCATGTGACACGATGTGGCGGTGTCCGGTTATGACACTCTAAGATTGACATTGGGAAGGCCCAATCGGAGTCTGAGTGACACACAGCACGAGCTGACAGCACTGCAAACACACACGCAGATCGCTGGGAGAGGCTGTTTATCATCAGATTGCGTAAATCCGTGGAACATGAATAGAAATGACGATTCTGTCTGAAGAAATATGAAGTAAACATCAGTAAATATATCCATATATCTCCGCAGATATGCATCTTTGGTCTATGAATCCTTATTGACGCTGTTCAGTGAGTCTATGTGAACATAAATAAACCGCTGCTGACGTGACTGAATATGAATGAGTGGTGAATTTCTATTCAAAATGTGTGCATAATACGGATTTTTTATTTTGAACTCCTGACATAAATCACTAAATATCTGTCACTGCAACAATTTTTTATCAAAATATTTATAAAGTCTTTAAACTTTCAATTGATGCACAGTTTGTCCAGATCAAGTAAGACAGTGATGTTTAATGTGCTGTGAAAGTGAAACAATAATAAACTGGGGCCGTCGGCGATGTTTGCACGTAAAGGGGTTAAAACATTTTTACTTGCTCCCTTGTCCTCCTCCTCCCCCTCCTGCTTCATCTCTAATAGCTGACGACTTTGTCACGTTTTTCATTAATAAAATTAAACACATCAGTGCAGAGTTTTCAACACCACAATCCGTCAAGCCAGCAAAAAAACACTCATTTACATCCTTCTCTTCACTCTCTAAGGCAGATGTCTCCAAACTCATCCTTTCTAATCATCCTACTACTTGTCCGCTTGATCCTATTCCATCTCATCTCCTTCAAGCCATTTGTCCTGCAGTTGTACCTGCACTCACTCACATCATTAACACATCCCTCTACACTGGTGTTTTTCCCTCATCATTTAGACAGGCTCATATAACTCCACTAGAGAACTACAGACCAGTTTCCCTTCTTGCTTTCATTGCAAAAACACTTGAACGAGCTGTGTTCAACCAAGTCTCTGCATTTCTCACACAGAACAACCTCCTTGACAGCAACCAATCTGGCTTCAGAAGTGGACATTCAACTGAGACTGCCTTGCTCTCAGTTGTTGAAGCCTTAAGACTGGCAAGAGCGGAATCCAAATTTTCAGTACTTATCCTGCTTATCTAATCCGCTGCTTTTGACATGGTTAACCACCAGATCATATGAGATGGGCAGATGAGTTGTCCCGCTTCGCCTTCTCATTCCCTCTTTGCTACTTGGAGTCAGACGAGTGTCCTGCTGGCAAAGGGCGCGATAGAGCCGGTCCCTCCAGCAGACATGAAGTCCAGCTTTTACAGCCCTAACTTCATAGTACCCAAGAAGACCACGGTTACGGCGAATCCTTGACTTGCGTGCCCTGAGCTTTGCACAGACTCCCGTTCAAGATATTACCCCCAAGCACATTTTTGAATGCATTCTTCTGATGGATTGGTTTGCAGCGATCGACCTGAAGGACTCGGACCATGTCTCCTTTCTTCCTCGACACAGACCGTTTCTTCTGTTTGCTTTCGAGGGGCAGGCATTTCAGTACAAGGTTCTCCTATTCTGGTCGGCCCTATCTCCCCGCGTCTTTGTGGAGGGAGTCCTGGCTCCTCTCAGGGAACAAGGTATCTGTATCCTCAACTACCTCGAGGACTGGCTGATCTTAGCTCACTCTTGAGAGTGGTTGTGTGAGCACAGGGATCTGGTGCTCAGACACCTCGCCCAACTGTGTCTTCAGGTCAATTGGGAAAAGAGCAAGCTCTCCCCTGTGCAAAGGATCTCTTTTCTCGGTATTGAAATAGACTTGGTCGCCATGTTCGCACGGCTTACGAACGAGCGCGCGCAGTCACTCCTGAATTGTCTGAGACAATTCGAAGGCAAGAGAGCGGTTCTACTGAAACTGTTTCAGAGGCTCCTGGGGCATATGGTGTCCGTGGCGGCAGTCATACCGCTCGAGTTACTCCATATGAGACCGCTTCAGCACTGGCTTCATAACCGATTCCCGAGATGGGCACGGCAACAGGGCACGCTCCAGGTGACCATCACTGCAGCCTGATGCCGAAACTTCACCCCGTCTTTGGAACCCTCATTTCAACGGTCTGGCGTGCCCCTAGAACCGGTGTCCAGACATTTTGTTGTGTCAACAGATGCCTCTGCCACAGGCTGGGGTGCCATGTGCAATGAGCATGCTGTGTCAGGCTCCTGGATGGGAACCTCAGTGGCATGTCAATTACCTCGAGTTGTTAGCAGTAGGGCTTGCTCTGCACCGCTTCAGGGCCCTGCTGAAGGACAAGCACGTTCTGGTTCCTACGGACAACACTGCAACCATAGCATACATCAACCGTCAGGGTGATCTACGCTCCAGCCGCATGTCACAACTCGCTTGCCATCTCCTCTTGTGGAGTCAGAAGCATCTGAGGATGCTTCGTGTCATTCACATCCCAGGCAGGCTCAATTGTGCAGCCGACGAGCTCTCACTGCTGGGCCTGCGCAAGTATGCGTTTCCCCCAGTGAGCCTTCTTGCACGGACATTGTGCAAGATCAGGGAGGATAAGGAGCAGGTCCTCATGGTTGCACCTTTTTGGCCACGCCGAACCTGGTTCCCCGAACTTGTACTCCTCGCGAAAGCCCATCCCTGGCCAATTCCTCTGAGGAAGGACCTTCTTTCAATAAAGAACGCTGTCTTTGTATCAGAAATTAACTGGTGAGTAATGCTTAGGGGTGTAACGGTACACAAAATTCATGGTTCGTTTTGTACCTCTGTTTTTAAGTCACAGTTCAGTGCAATTTCAGTACAGTTAGGGGTAATTTTTTAAATGCAATAATTGATTTTTTTTTTTTATTAGTAAAAATCAAGAGTTTACATATATTCAATATGAAACAGTATAAACCATCATTTTATTTATCAAAACAAAGTTAAACAGGATTGTAAGTCTTACCTGTGGCTTTATCTTGCTCTGATTTGAGAAAAAAACTGTGTGCTTCTAGCGGTGTTTCAAATGTCCAACAACATAATGATTTAAATGTAAAATAGCAGACACAGCGTTGATCTTCGCACCACAGTTTCTACACAAATTTAAATGATTTGATTAAAAAGACCATATACGAAATCGTCTGTTTTCACTAACAATTACTAAATGTACAAAATAAGTTACAAAAATGCAGAACGTTTTAAACCAATTTAACATTCAAGCAAGCTGCTTCTGAATCATCTATAATAACTTTTTAATAACTTTTACACACTTAACGTTACCACATATACTAAAACAAACGAATATTCTACGTTATTTTTCAAAAGAATTTGCAACACGTTAGAAATATTTACGTTAACGTTTTAAAATGACGGCGACAACAATGATATAACTACTTTCTAAAATCGATTGGCCGTCATTTCATAGATTAAACCAGACATAAATCAGGGTTGTAAGTCTTACCTGTGGCTGTATCTTGTATTGAACAGAGAAAAGACCATGTGCTTCAAGCGCGGTTCTCGTTTCTTTCAAATGACCAACACGACAACTGAAATCTTCACGTCCAAATTTTTTATCAAATTGAATTAATCCAAAAAAAAATATAAAGCCATGTATGTTTTGGAATTTCTGATTTCACTAAAACTATAATGTTACAAGATAACGTACAGCCTGCCAGTCTATTAATGTGACTCACTAAAGCTAGTTTATGTTCCGTCTCACGGAAACAGAACGTATTAAAATTAACTCTGTATATCAATTAAATGTATGTAGTTGTTTTAAAACAAAAGGTTAAAAGTGAAGATTCTAAATCTTACCTTTGTGTTTAGTTTTCAATCGCACGATTCCACCCAAAGAACCGCCATTTTTCCAAGCAGGGTAGATTGTCAAATGCAGACTGCATTGTCTCAATTACTTCAAGTCCCTGTATGTAATATTAACACTGGACAGGTGTTTGGAAGCGCAACACCAAAATATTGCACCACTTGGGGGCACAATGTCACACAAGCTGGTGTTTATTACAGTAAATGTACACTTTTATTTGAACACTGAAACACCATTAGGCCTTACACTGAAATTTTAACGCCACCGAATTTGCTGTATATATATATATACAGTACAGACCAAAAGTTTGGACACACCTTCTCGTTCAAAGAGATTTCTTTATTTTCAGATTCTTGTAGATTCTTTGTAGATTCACACTGAAGGCATCAAAACTATGAATTAACACGTGGTATTATATACATAACAAAAAAGTGTGAAACAACTGTAAATAACTGAAAAAATTTAATATTCTAGGTTCTTAAAAGTAACCACCTTTTGCTTTGATTACTGCTTTGCACACTCTTGGCATTCTCTTGGTGAGCTTCAAGAGGTAGTCACCTGAAATGGTCTTCCAACAGTCTTGAAGGAGTTCCCCGAGAGATGCTTAGCACTTGTTGGCCCTTTTGCCTTCTGTCTGCGGTCCAGCTCACCCCTAAACCATCTCGATTGGTTTCAGGTCCGGTGACTGTAGAGGCCAGGTCATCTGGCGCAGCACCCCATCACTCTCCTTCTTGGTCAAATAACCCTTGATGCCTTCAGTGTGACTCTACAATTTTCATAGTCATGAAAATAAAGAAAACTCTTTGAATGAGAAGATGTGTCCAAATATATATATATATATATATATATATATATATATATATATAGACACACACACACACATACATAGGTCCTATATTTCTTTACTGTTTAATAACAATGGCATTCATATGATGCTCTGTGTAAAGGTTTTCTTTAAATTTTTTATGAATAGACTGTAGCCTAAGACTATCCTACATTTTGAAATGGACTCACTGTTAATGTTTTAATATATTTTTTTAAGATGTTACAATGTTATATCATAATGTTATTGTTGTTTTATTTCCTCCTTTTATCTAAGTTTACAATTACATTCATTTCACAATCCGTCTGTGGCGAATGGGGCGGGGCCGAGAGATGTGGGAACAAGGAGGGAGGCCGGTGGAATGATTGGGAAATCAGTGACACCTGTGCCCCACCGCCGGTCTCGAGCCCCACGTTGGAGATGGAAGGATATAAAACTGGAGCGACATTAGTGAAGGACGAGAGAGGACCAGGCCTGGGCCATATTTTTTGTTTGCTTTTTATTTTGTGCTCACCAGTCGTCCGTAAGGGGCTGGTGCGCTGTTTTGTGTTTATTTTTGTCATTAAAGTTTCATTTTGATTGTGTGCCGGTTCCCGCCTCCTTCTTCCGGATGAATAGGACGTTTTTATCATTACACCGCCCCTTTGCGCCACCTGGTGGTAGTTTCGAGAATGATTTTAACACGCGACTGAATTACAGATACTGCCACGGTGGTAATGCCCATTTAGGCTGTCCACCTACTGTACCCGCTCTGCGGGGCGGAGCTCACGATGCAAATTCCGCAGACCAAGGTACTTTGTGTACCATTGACTCATTTTGTACCACTCGAAGGTGATTGGGGTCTCGGGCGATATCCCATTCGTAACGTCTCCGTTCCCTTCTTAAAGGAACGAGGGTTACATACGTAACCAAGACGTTTTGGTTACTACACAGAATCTGAAGAACGCTTGACCATGGTGTTTTCAGCCTCTTCCCCCTCAATATATGAGTATATAAACATAATCTCTAGAACTTTTTTTTTTATTTCATGAGCATTTTAGCCTTTTTTATTTATTTATTTATAATTTTTTATAAAAACTTTAGTCATATCATATTCAAATTGAAACGTAAAGGTCTTCACAGCAACCCATCAAAATATTTTTTTTAAGAAGAAACTATGAGAGAGAGAGAGAGAAAGAGAGATAAAACCAGGTAAGTTGGTCATCCAGCCTTGTTGGTCTTAGCTGGTCACCAGGCTGGCTTAAGAAGGGTTTTGCACACTTATTTAGCTGGACAGGCTGGGAGATCAACTGGCCAACCAAGCTGGGAGACAAGGAGCAAGGTCAAGCTTAAACCGGTGTGCACCGATTTGCTATGGTTTGTGATTTGAATGACATGTTTCCTTGAAATGGTGTGCAACGGTGTGCAACAGAGTTTGAGATGTGTCTTCTCTTGTTTGGTGGGTGTGTAAGACATGTAAACCACAATCAGTAGTAACATGTATAAACCACTCACACAATGTAATTAACATCAAAATAAATTCACAAGAGCAAGTATATTGTTTGCACACATTTATTTACATTAAAAGCTAAATAATTAAAATAATATGAGCACAAGTTAGATCTGGAACTTCTTTAGGTCTGTCTAAATATCATTTAGTAATTGCAATGTCTTCTGGTCCATATCCTTTCCTTAGGAATGTGTGCTAAATACTGATTAATGTAGCATACAAGTACTATACATATTTCTGTATTATGGAGTGACACATTCATAAACTTTTCTATTCCCCTCTGATTATATAATGGTAAATATTACATTATCATTGCACAACAACAGTGATCAGCATGGTAATAATGATAAGCCTTATACTCACAATAAAAAATAATAAGGTCATATAGAAGTGGAGGTAAGAAGTGGATTATGCTTCACCTTTTCACTGTTTATCTTTTCATCCTGAAATGCGAGGCTAATGTTGGATCACATAATTACAAACCACAGTTTTCACAAATCCCGTCTCTTGACTGGGATGTTATCTTTTATTTTGCAGGGCAAGGGCAATGACTGTAACATAGAGTGTATTTTGCGGTATTACACACATATTTATACCGATTTCATCAGGTTCCGAAAATTCTTTAAAAAGAACACAAAGAATGGCTTTCTCAGTTGCCATAGTTGCAACTCTTGCGTCATCAGAACAGGGTGTTCAACGCACTACTGTCACAGCCACACCTTCTACACTCCCAGAATCGGACACTTACGCCACACCCACTCGTCCCCAATCACCAGAATTCTAAACACCTGTGCATCATCACCAGTGCCACATATAAAGCCATCAGTCACCATCACCCAGTGTCTGGTCTTGCACCGATCTCCTCACTAACCTGAACGCCATTGTCTACCTACCTGATCTGCCTTACCCTCTTCATCCTCCTCAGAATTCCTGTTCCCATCGTCTTCGTCCGAGTCGCCATCTGTATCACCATTCACCTGAAGGAAAGTTGTGTTATCTCTGTGTCTTCCACGTGTCAAGATTCACCTGTGTCTGAAACCTCTGATTTAAATTAAATACAATTTCACTGAATCCTCTGTGTCCTCGTCTGTGTCTGACAACTACTGTTTCCGTTTTTTTTTTTTTGGGACTGGACACAGCCAAGCTAAAACCAGCTACTTCCAGCTTAAGCTAGCTAAGCCCAGCCAACCAGTTTAGGCTGGGTTTAGTTTATACTCTACTATGCCCTGTATGAATCATCACTGAGTTTACATGCACTTTAAAAAAACGTATATTTGTATTGCAAATTTGCTCTATGCAAATCCAACAGTGATTACTTACTTTGTCATTCACTCCCGACATGAACCGCCCACTAAGGCTAATACTTCTGAATGAGATGAAAATAGGCCAACCAGTGGTCAGAAGCTATAGCAGCTGCTTCAGCTATATTTATAGTTTATCGCTGTAATACCAATTTTGAAATTAGGTTATTTGATACTAAGCATTGTCACTGTGAAGCAACAAATATAGATATTTAATTAGAATTATATGCAGTCTTCCTAGAGCACACACTCATTTGATTATGTGATTATGAATGGTAGGGTCAGCATGGTCCGTGGCAAACATTTCTTTGTGTCAGGGCAATAATTCAAAGAACAATAAATAAATATTAAGTTATTTAAAATGCATAGACAATATTGTCTTTTTGATCAATTTCACAAAAGAAAATGTTTCCAAACAAAACCATGTTGTGTGTCTCTGCAGCAACACACAGATGTGCTTCCTTTCTGAATGAATTAGCATTTTGGATAAAACTGGGTGAGTCAATGATTCAAAGGTTCCATTCATAAAAAAGTATCTTATTTCCTTCCTAAAAGAATTTGTCATTTTGAAAGAATCGATGGAATAAATGATTCAGCAACTTACAGTGGCTTGCTTCCACCTACTGGTAATATTAGTTTCACATTTAAAAGTAAATTGTTGTTACATTGGTGAGGTGACCCAGATGGGAGTGAGTTTTAGGGGGGTGAGTGTAACGGAGGCTTGTAGGTGCTGTGCAGATTGGGCGGACTTACCCATTAAGCAAAGGTAATTCACTGCTTGGGCCCCCCAAAGTCAAGGGCCCCGTTAAATGATTTTCACATTCAAAATGCTTATTAGATTTTACATGTGCTCATCCCACCCCTGCCCATTCCTAGATCTGACCAATAAATATAAAAAAAAATGCTTACCAACGATGAGATTTTAAAATGTCACATACTTCTGGTTCTTCCATTTTTCTCTGCTCCCTTTTTTCCCTCTAAATGTCTGAGCAATTATTAAAGTATTGTCTGCAATTAACACAAGATATTTAGATGTTTCAGTATAACAAAGACTGAAGGGATGTATATGTAGATGCACTGACACTTGTCTATAAGAGCATTCAGGCTTTGCAAAAACACCAAATGAATTACAGTTTTACTTGAGCTGTTTAATGCTGCACCAAACATTTGTCTAATGACCTTAATACATAAGAAAGTGAAACAGTAAGCTTGGCAAAATTGTTGGAGCTTAGACAAATGTTTCCTTGTGTCTGGTTTGTTCTTTGTTGCAGAGGGCATGGCTATTGTTTGTCAGTGTTGTATCAGTGTTTTGTTTAGTTAATAAATTTCATTTTGTGGTTTAAAACTGCATCCTTCTATTTTTGTCATGGCTATAGAGCCAGGTCATGACCAAGTGGGGGCTTGTCCGTTGGTTTTGGTCCGTTAAATCGCTTAATTGTTGTTTTATTAAGTTTTGGAGTTTGTGTCGTATTGTTTCTGCATTTGTTTTGAGATGTCGGGTCAGAATATTGTGAATGGCGTGTTGTCATACGTGACGTCAGCTGATGGTGAAGGTTCATTGTTGCTTCGATCAGGTGTTTGGAATCCTGAGGCATGCTAATTTCCTGCTTGCAAAACTTGTTGAAGTCAAATTCCAAAGAATAATTGTAATTTTATGCATTTATACACTAATTATAGTAGTATGTGTAAGCAATCTTAATAGTATATTTAATAATCATAATAATCGTCCCCAAAAACAGATTCTTCATTATTTTGTTTGTAAACAAGGATCAAGGAAGATATATATGAGATATATTTCTTTCACAATGGCCTTCAGCTTATCTGCATCTTTTTGGTCTCTTGTTTCTCTATTTCCTCTTGTCAATACCCCATAGTTTCTCTATGGAGTTAGGTCTGGTGAGTTTGTTGGCCAGTCAAGCACACCAACATCATGGTCAGTGTGTGTGTGGGCAGGTGCCAAATCCTGCTTCAAAATGAAATCAGCATCTTCAAAAAGCTTTGTTCAAGGACACACAGCATTAAAAGTCACAGTTTAATAAATCATTATCATCGTGTCCTTACCTTATAAACCTGATATTCACTCCAGTAAAAGGTCTCTTACAATAATAACTGCATTTTCCCACATTGTTTACTCGATCCTTGCATTAGATAAGTCAAGAAATTGTCTAACAAACATTACAAACACGTTTTAATAGGTTGCATCTAATGAAAGCTCTAGTATGTTTTCATAGTAAATCAAACTCTTTTCTCAAAAGATCAAGGAAATGTTTAAGTTTTTAATGATGCATAAAATAGCAGATATAATATAATATTACTCGAATATAATATTTTAATACCAGTGGTGCAAAGTGGTGCTAACACAATGTAGTCTACCCTGGGACAAAAATAATGTTAAAAGAATGTTATTCTGTGCATGAATGCTGATAAAGGAGATTTCAAAGTGCTTCATCTCATCTCTTAATTTCTTACTATAGCAACATAAGTGAAAGTTTTTTTTTTTTTTTACAAGTTTCTGTTTGGCATATTCAGATATGGCAGACAAATGCAATCTCTGAAGAAATAAGTGTTAAAGAGAAAGATGGATTTCCCACTGCTACACACATATGACATATCATTGTCCAACATCATTCAGAAGCATGTAGGAGGTTTGAAATATAAATGAAAAGAAAGTTGATGAAATCTAGAAGGAGATGAAGAACATTTCCCTGGTCTTTCTAACATAGGTCACGTTTAGTCTAGAGCTTCATGCTTTTTTAATGGTTTGAGGGAACTGAAAAACAAGAGAAGGAAACTAACACAACCACCAATTTACATTTCACATAGCTCACTTGTGCACAGAAAGTGTCCATTTAAAACAGGAAATAGATAAATAACATCTATGGCAGATTCCCTGTAGACCAGTTTCACAATAGACAGGTTAATCTGAGAGTGGGACAGAGGGACAGAAGGTAACAAACAGCCTTAACTTAAGCTATGAAGTTGTGTTGTTGATTTATAAATTATTGATGCAAGTAAAAACAATTTTATATGTTTAGGGGAATGATTAACAGTAGATATACAAGATCACAGTTAACACAACCATGAATATAACATGATTAAATATTAGAAACTTTATATTTTTGAAACAGTCCTTACAGTTTAACTCAAAACTGAAGTGCATAGATGAGGTTGAATAATCTTTGAACTATGCAGTTATCCTCATTTCTCATCCATACAGAAGTCAATTAGAAGTTGATAGAAGCAATTTTTATAAAATCTTGTTGCTAACTAGCAGTGTCATGGTAACATTCCAGGTGAAAATAATGAGGAAATTTTGTTTCTTTCAATTGAAATTTGCCCATAAAGTCAAAACTTTATGAGCATGATTGTCAGGCATTTACAGTATGCCCATTTTCAAGACAGACTCATAAGTAACAATAATACAGAATGTCAACTGGGTCATTTCCTGGTATTTAGTGCCTTTTGGACATCACACGATTCTGAAAATCAAACCCAAATTTTAAAATAACATTTTGTGTAATAATGATAGGTGATGATATGATGAAAAATTAGTCAAGCTGAAGCATTTATGAAACAAAATCTCCACCATCTACATACTTTAATGTATGGGGATTGTAAACATTATCTTAGAAAACTCATGTCCCTTTATCCATTTAAAAGCTCATCAGGAAATGTATATATTTATATATATGAATGAATAAATTATGGATGAGTTCCTTTCTTGTCAATGCATAATTTGGGGGATACTGTCAATCAAAAGTACTACATACTTCTTTTGTCATACCTCTAATGGTTGTTGCGTATGGTTGGCCATAATTGCTACCAGATATTATCATATCTATTACAATAGTATACAAGGTACAATATTTAAAAGCTAATCAGGAAATTAAAATAAAATAAATTATAAATAAATAAATAATGGTGATATGTGAATGAATGAATTAGGAATGATTTATGGATGAATTGCAGTTACTTTCTTGTCAATGCATATTTATTTTTATTTATTTAATTTTTTTCTGATGCAAATGCTTAAAAGATGTTTCCCAAGACCCAAGTTGCTATGGTCATGCTGGTTTGTTTAGGCAATAAGCCCATTGCCATGATTAAATGATATTGTTACCACTACATTAAAAGTTGTGGCCACAAGAAAAAGATGTCATTCCCTCTACATAGGGTCTCGTGGCAACGACAATTTTTGATGTTTTTACTTTATCAAAATCATCTTGTGGTCAAAATATGCTATGACGTTACTACAAATGAATATACTGTGGCCACAACAAAACAAAGTGAACCGAACATGTCCCCTAGCGCAGACTAAAAGAACAGTCTTTAGAATCAGGATTTAAGAATCAGTATTGATTCACAAAGCTGAAATGAAGATATACAGTACAGACCAAAAGTTTGGACACACTTTCTCATTCAAAGAGTTTTCTTCATTTTCATGACTATGAAAATTGTAGAGTCACACTGAAGGCATCAAGGGCTATTTGACCAAGAAGGAGAGTGATGGGGTGCTGCCTCCAAACCCAATCGAGATGGTTTAGGGGTGAGCTGGACCGCAGACAGAAGGCAAAAGGGCCAACAAGTGCTAAGCATCTCTCGGGGAACTCCTTCAAGACTGCTGGAAGACCATTTCAGGTGACTACCTCTTGAAGCTCATCAAGAGAAAGCCAAGAGTGTGCAAAGCAGTAATCAAAGCAAAAGGTGGCTACTTTGAAGAACCTACAATATGACATATGTTCAGTTGTTTCACACTTTTTTGTTATGTATATAATTCCATATATAATTCCATATGTGTTAATTCATAGTTATGATGCCTTCAGTGTGAATCTAATTTTCATAGTCATGAAAATAAAGAAAACTCTTTGAATGAGAAGGTGTGTCCAAACTTTTGGTCTGTACTGTGTGTTATATATATATATATATATATATATATATATATATATATATATATATATATATCTACCTTGATGTGACCACTTTTCTAAATGTTTCCCTCTGACCTCCTGTTTTTGGTTATGTCCTGCAGGACAACTTGCAGCAGGCACATGTGAGATTGTCACTCTGGACAGAGACAGCAGTCAGCCACGCAGGACGATTGCCAGACAGACGGCCCGTTGTGCATGTAAGAAAGGACAGATTGCTGGGACAACGAGAGCCAGGCCAGCCTGCGTGGATGGTAAGATCAAATTTGGGGAAACTGTCCCCAATTCTTGGTTTGCACAAAATAAAGTAAGCTGCTTTAATCAACAGATGTGCTAAAAATGTTTTTTTTTTTTTTTTAATTAAAAGTGTTTTGGACTGGCACATAAAGCAGTGTATGTGTGTAATGAACCCATGTGCCTGCGTATAAATGTATTACGTGACATTGCAGCTGCGTAATTTGTAAAAAAATGTATAATATTATGAACAGAAATAATGTCAAGATTTACTGCTTCAAGTGTTATTTAAAGTATGGCTATCTCAGACATATCACAGATCTCAGAGATAATGGCATAGATGAGTGCTGTTATATCACAGAGGCAGAAAAAATAAAAAGGTAACCTTTTATTATTTATTTATTTTTTTACTTTTTTTGTCACCCTAAGAACATACTGCCAAGTTTGTAATGGAGTACAGCAGAGCACCATCAAGAATATTACATATTTATAACTGTTAATATCCATTGTGGTCATGACGCTGGATAAGAACCTTTTACTTGTAAACTGTTTAAAATCATCATTTAAAATTAAACTTTATATGAATTACATTTCTGAGGTTTCATCTGATGCCATTTTTTGGCCATAATTGCTCCCAGATATTAAAATATTTAATAAAATAATATACAATATATAATCAGATGATTGCCTAATAAATATCTGTAAGAAGACTGTTTCTAGTAAGTGTCTTGGAAAACACTGTTTTTGTCAAGTGCATAAAAGCCACCCCAGTGCAGACGAAACATAAAGGCATTGGGCAAAACTGCCCCAGACATGAAGGATCCAGATGATATGGAACAAGACAAAAATTTCAGAAATATGTAATTTATAAAGATCTGCATTGGTCATCCGTCCAGGGTGCTTCCCTGTCTGCAGCCAGAGAAGCTGGGATAGGCTACAGGATCAGGAGTGACCCTACATTGGAAAAATGGCTGGAAAATTGATGGATAGATGGTAGAAGTTTGAAAATTAGTCTTTTATAGAGTATACAAGAAAACGGTTTACACAAAATAAAATATGCTGCTATAATCAACAGATGTGCTAAAAATGTTTATAAAAAAAAAAGTGTATTTGTGTAATGGACTTGAACCCATGTTGCGTATAAATGTATTACGTGACATTGCAGCTGTATAATTTGTAAAATATGGATAATATTATAAATAGAAATAATGTCAAGATTCACTGCTTGTAAACTGTTTAAAATCATCATTTAAAATTAAACTTTAAATGAATTACATTTCTGAGGTTTCATCTGATGCCATTTCATGCAATACCTTTATATCTGAGGTTGTTTCACCTAATTATACGAGACCTGATTTTTCCTGTGGCCTGAAGGTCTGAGGATGTCCTAATATGTACACCACACATTTGGCTTGTTGAGGCAACATGCAATCACTTTTCAAAGTAATCAGAAATATGCTTTTTGATAAAACAAATAAAAAGTTATTTTATTTAGTTTGTTAATTTGGGCCAGCTGGTAACCACCTTGAAGTTCTAAGTCAAGTCATGTTAGTTTAAATTCTACAGTGCTTTTCAAAAAATATATATTGTTTTAAAACATTTGTACAGAATATTGTGGATTACAAAAGCAGGACACAGTACACGGAGTGGATAAGAAAGGAGAGAAAAAATGGATTTTCAATCAGTTAAATTGGCTGGAGTCCTCAGGGTCTCAGCACAATTGTCATATGTGATGAGGCATGCTGTGTCCTTCAGTCTGTGGGGGTCAGTCCATCCACAGACCAGATTGGAAATTACCATTGATGACAGTTTATTAAGGTTTATTCATACTGAATGTGTCTGGCATGAAATGTCACTGGGTGAAAATATTCACATCCTGAAAATTTTCTAATTCAAGGAGAGTTTGTAGAATAGCATCTATAGTATAGGGTGAATTCAGTCTGACAAGCTATGCAATATCGTGTTCGTAATCACATGCGTTTCTTCTGCAATTATGAACGCGATATTGCGTAGCTTGTCAGCGAACTACGGATCTGTCTATTAAGTGCTGCAACATTTGAAAGCAGGTCATGGACATTTACCGCTAATCACAGAACCGGCTTTACTAACGAGACACGCATTACAATCGCATGCGATTAATCATGCAGCACTAATATATATTTGTAATAATTGTAATAATATACAACAATATTACTTTTTTTCTGTATTTTTGATCAAATAAATGCAGGCTTGATGATCAGAAGAAACTTCTTTCAAAAACATTAAAAATAGTAAAATAGTAAAATCCAAACTTTTGGTCTGTATTGTGTGTGTATATATATATATATATATATATATATATATATATATATATATATATATATATATATATATATAGGCTATAAATTTTTACCTTTCATGTGTTCATGTATATATATGGAAGTTGCAGTATGTTGCAGAATTGAGAGTGAAAATGAGTGGAACAATTATGTATATCATTACATGTATCTCATATACAATCATCTCGTATCTCAATATGTGTCTCATTTTCTTGATTTCAGTAGTGTTTGGGGTGTCCTATTTAAAAATGTGAACATATTGCTCACAAAGCTTTTTATTTCATTCCTTGTTTTGTGCTCCATTGTGAAAAGTCCAAAAAAAAATTACATGTCAAACTTTTGTAATTAACTCAAAAGGTGCAACATTTATGTGAGGAGAGTATTTAAATGAATCACGCAACATGATTTACTAAGATTTTGCACTAGTCAATTCCCTGGTATTTGTCCCATTATTTAGCTTGTATAATAATAATAATAATAATACTAATAATAATAATAATAATAACAATAATAAACTGTTGGTGAGCATGCTGCTCCATCTTCTGTCTTCCTGGTCTCCTTTCAGATGTCCAGAGATCAGGTGATTTGGTGAGGTAACTTAGATTTCCCTGGCAGATTTCCTAAAACATTCTCACGATAGTAAACAACTAACCAAAACAAATATTCATGAAAAAAAAAAAAAAAAAAAAACTAGAAAATATTTATACTAATATCTTGCTGCTTAAAACATACACACATCATGTTGATATGCGACATAAGCAGCAATCATTGTTTTGAGAGTTCAACTGATTTGTTCGGTGAGGTTGGCTTGTGGGTGGAAACTGGGTGGTTTTGAATACAGCCACAACTCTGCCAAAAGGGAAGGTGTAAATTGTGGACCAGTTGTTATTTCATTCATTTATTCTTTAATGGAACTTGATGGTATAATAGTCCCTGCTGGACTTCAACATTGATGGTATGTTTTATTGATGTATTGAAGCTGTTTTATCTCAGTATCCAACATTTCTGCTTTTGCTATTTCTTCTAGGCTGTGAGGTAAGGTAGTCGGATGCGATGAGGAGACGGAGAGACAAGGGGATGTATTCACATCTGCTTTACAGGTCTGGGATAGAGTGTTAGGTCCCAGATTTAGACATTCTTTGCGGTGGTCTACCTGAAAGTGTTGCAGTCATAGGATCCAACATGTGAGTCATGAAGTTGTCTTGGGCCATTGAAGGCCCAGGAGAGAGCTGCATGATCCGTGAAGATGTCAAAAGTGTTTCCCTTCCAACATTGCTTGCATTAGAATGGATCTGGAAGGCTTTATTGTAGTCTGATTGGATCAGAATAGATGAGTTTTGTAAAGTGTGTTTGAGACTGTCCATGCTTTCCTGGCAATCAGCTGTCCAGTACCATTTGATTCTCTTTTTGTTAAGGTTATTAAGTCAAGTCAAGTCACATTTACTTATATAGCGCTTTAAACAAAATACATTGCGTCAAAGCACTGAACAACATTCATTAGGAAAACAGTGTGTCAATAATGCAAAATGATAGTTAAAAGCAGTTCATCATTGAATTCAGTGATGCCATCTCTGTTCAGTTAAATAGTGTCTGTGCATTTATTTGCAATCAAGTCAACGATATCGCTGTAGATGAAGTGACCCCAACTAAGCTAGCCAGAGGCGACGGTGGCAAGGAACCGAAACTCCATCGGTGACAGAATGGAGAAAAAACCTTGGGAGAAACCAGGCTCAGTTGGGGGGCCAGTTCTCCAGCTCTAGTTGTCTGGTCTCTTCTGTCTTTCAGGGCAGTAGAGGTCCTTTCTAGGTGCTGATCCACCATCTGGGCTGGATACGTACTGGATCCGGGTGACTGCAGTGACCCTCTGATCTGGATACAGACTGGATCTGGTGGCCACGGTGACCTCGGAATAAGAGAGAAACAGACAAATATTAGCGTAGATGCCATTCTTCTAATGATGTAGAAAGTACGGTGTTATGTGAAGTGTTTCCGGTTCCGGTTTACCTAATTAATGCAGCCTAAAAATCCTTTAACGGATTTGGATATTAAAAGCATATTAGTATGTTATGTGTATAGCAGGTTAAAGAGATGGGTCTTTAATCTAGATTTAAACTGCAAGAGTGTGTCTGCCTCCCGAACAATGTTAGGTAGGTTATTCCAGAGTTTAGGCGCCAAATAGGAAAAGGATCTGCCGCCCGCAGTTGATTTTGATATTCTAGGTATTATCAAATTGCCTGAGTTTTGAGAACGTAGTGGACGTAGAGGAGTATAATGTAAAAGGAGCTCATTCAAATACTGAGGTGCTAAACCATTCAGTGCTTTATAAGTAATAAGCAATATTTTAAAATCTATACGATGTTTGATAGGGAGCCAGTGCAACGATTACAGGACCGGGCTAATATGGTCATACTTCCTGGTTCTAGTAAGAACTCTTGCTGCTGCATTTTAGACTAGCTGTAGTTTGTTTGCCAAGCGTGCAGAACAACCACCCAATAAAGCATTACAATAATCTAACCTTGAAGTCATAAATGCATGGATTAACATTTCTGCATTTGACATTGAGAGCATAGGCCGTAATTTAGATATATTTTTGAGATGAAAAAAATGCAGTTTTACAAATGCTAGAAACGCGGCTTTCTAAGGAAAGACTGCGATCAAATAGCACACCTAGGTTCCTAACTGATGACGAAGAATTGACAGAGCAACCATCAAGTCTTAGACAGTGTTCTTGGTTATTACAAGCAGAGTTTTTAGGTCATGACAATCTGAGGGAATTTGTATTTGTATGTGTATCTGAATTATAATCTGGACACAACTAGTCAAATCATAAATAAATAAGAAATTGGAAAATTTTAAACACTACACTTAAAGAAACTGGACTTGTAGATGTATGGAGGCTATAGCTCCCACACAAAGAGACTATACCCATTACTCTGTCCCGCACTCCTACGTGGATTGTATTGGATTATTTTCTAATGCAAAAGGAAATATTTTACAGAGTGTTGGACTGTAAAATTGGAGTCGCTGATATTTCTGATCATAATGCAGTTTTCTTCCAAACTATCCAAATAGACTTCACACCCAAAAACTCTGTGTGGCGGCTCAATGTGGGTATTCTCAACAATGAGAAAATTGTGAATGATATTAAGCGAGAAATTAATACATTTCCTAGAGAAAATTATAATGGGGAAGTTGATCCTTTAATTCTCTGGGATGTGTTGAAGGCTGTGCTGCAGGGAAAACTAATAGCTATAACTGCACATCTCAAGAGAGTTAGAATAAAGAAGTATGAAAAATTGATGAATACTTTGAACGAGTTAGAAAATATATGTAAGCATAAAAGAGAATTAAATACACAAAAACAGATAACGGAAGTAAAAATAAAAATAAAAGAATTAATTAGTCAAGAAGTAGAGAAAAAGGCAAGATACGTCAAGCAAAGGTATTATCAACTTGGTCCCAAGTCAGCAAAGTTACTTGCTCATAGACTGCGGAAACAAAATACGGATACTGCAATTCACAAAATTAAAAACCCAATATCAAAATTAAAGATTAAACCAAAATTAGAGACTGCATAACTGTTCGTCCCAATATAACTGTACATTGTGTGTTAAGTTTGTGAGATTCTACAGATTGGGTTCTGGTAATCTTGCACAAAAGATGGTAGAAGTACTGTAAATGTATAGTTTATTATTCAGTGTTTCCGAAGATCACAATTTGACTTATTTTTGTTTCAGTTGTACTAGATACCTCCTCCTTGGCCTCATTTGATTTGATTCAATCTAGGTTTATATATATATATATATATATATATATATATATATATATATATATATATATAATTTTTTTTTGTTTTTTTATTTTTTTATCATAAAAATCCAATAAAGATGCAAGTTTAAAAAAAGGCATATTTAATATTGACGTCAAGACTGTTGAATGATGAAGCTGAAAAATTGACTGTTTTCAAAATGGGAATGTGTCATAAATCTAGAAGAGTATCAAAGATGGATGGTATTTTTTTTCTGACATTCTCTGAAAAATAAATAAATGAATAATAATAATAATAATGATAATGATAATAATAGTAGTAGTAATAATAATAATAATATCTGCTGTTCAGTCTGGATCAACTTTATTTATATAAATACATGAAACAATAGTGTTATATGATTTATTTTTTATGATTTATGTGTTAATTATTGTTTGTTTTTGTTTTTTTGTTTTTTCATTATTTACCTTACATTAATTTACCTTACAACAAAGCTGCTCATTCACGTAGGAAAGAAAAGCATGCAATGGCTAGAAGCTTACAGACATCCAAAAACATATAATATATGTAGTTATTTTTTTACTGAATAATGTTGCAATATTGGAATTGGAATTTTATGATCGAATAAATGAATTTGTCTTTAAGCCATGATCAGATCCACTAATAAATGTCTGCTTCAGAATCCTTTGTAAATTTTGCACATTACCTCTGTCAGTTCTGCTCTCGTGTGTACTTCTTTAAAGCTGTCTGTTGTTGAATTCTTTTTTCAGTACTGACTTAAAAAGGTCTTCTTCTCATGGAGTTCTACAGAACTTACACGGCCCTTTCTTCCTTTCAGAAATGTACTTAAATTAGGATGGCTCCCAAAACCTGTGTTCTACCTGCAGTCGGCTAATGGTCCTCCTGATGTCCCTATGTTGCTATTTGTTCAATTATTATTGGACTGGAGAGTTCCTGTCTCTTTTTTAATTACTCTACTACAGTCCTATAGAGAGCAGGAGGCAGTGCAGAGCTTTGGCAAAAGTGGACATCTCAGTGAACTTGGTGCTCTGAAATCAGCAACAGTGCCTTTCTTCTATGGCTGACAGCCTCTGATTGTTTTTTCCTTACACACTACCTTTTGATGTAATCTGCAATTTTCTGTGCCTTCAGCTTCTTATGTGTTATTTACTTACTGAGTATAGATTTAAAAGCAATACTTGCGCAAGATGCAATCATCTGAAAGATGAAAGATGATGAAAGATGAAAGAAACTTTAGATTATACTGAAGTATGCATTCATATTCACATTTCAGCATTTGACCTACCATTAAAGGGTAATTCAAAGTTTATATTACATTTTATGTAAATTAATGGTAACACTTTAGTTTAGGGACTGATTCAATATTATAACTACCAATATTGATAACTATTTGCTTGTTAGAACGCATACAACTAGCACATTGGCTGTTTATTAGTATTTTCAAAGTACATATCAATTACTTATTCTGCATGACCATATTTCAGATTTATTAATTCTACCCTTATACCTAAACTTAATTACTACCTTACTATTAATAAAGAGTGAATTAGGAGTTTATTCATGCAAAAGTTGTAGTTCATATTTAGTTAATAGTGCATTGTTTAATAAATACATATTGTTTCAAAGAAATAACTGAAAACTGAAAATCAGTGTTTACTGACAGTTCTGTAAAAGCATGTTCTGCCGTGGAGGATTGCTGGGTAATATTAACAACAAGGTGACAAGCATATGAGAGGAGCAAAATAAACAAATCTATGCACCAAAGGAGGCGAATAAATACAAATCAAGGCATAAATCAGGGTTGGATTAATACTGAAGGCAGACTCCCATTTTTTATTTTATTTTTTACTTTAAGCTAGATGCTGAAAGTGGGGAAAATTATAATAACAAACTCAGTGCTTCATGTGCTAACTTAATAGTGTGCTCTGTCAGTGTCAGGTACGAGGTGAACTTGAGGAAGAGGACAGGGTTGAGGAAGAGAAGATGAACGCCCTTGTAATCCACCTCTAAAGTCCACATATATATGAAGCAGTTAGCCTGAATACATCCACTCAAGAATTTTATCTCTAAATAAATGAAACTGTCAGGAACCAGTATACATCCCCAGTCATCTGTAAAACACTACTACTATCATTAATATTAATGAGTGTGAAATCATGGTCACAAGATAATAACAATCTTTAATGTGTGTCACGGTCTGGTGAGAGAGCAATGTAAAAATCAGGGTCTGGGTCCAAATTCAGGTGAAAACTTCTCTTTAATAAACAAAAAGGGCCAACCAGGCAAAACAAAACATATTCAGGCATGATTACAAATACATTTAGAAAAAGAAATACAACTACAAATAAACGATACACTACAAATAATTTAGCCAGGCAGAGTGGTGAGTGAGAGGAGAATATTAAGTCTTTTACAATAGTGAACAGCTGCGAGTGAGTGTAATGAGTCCTCGAGTGAACAGGTGTATGGAGTTTGGGGAATTAGTATGAGTGTAATGAGAGAACAGGTGTATGGAGTTTGTGGAATTGAGTCCATGAGATGGCTACCTCTGGTGGAGAGAGGGAGAAAGGCAGGGCCTGGACTCATGACAATGTGGTCACAGCCATGAAAGTCACTTTTTTTCACACACTTTTTTATTTTGTTATTATAATTGTTTTAAGGAGATCCAATTTACTAATTTGTTCTACCTATTTAATGCACCATGGGAAAAAGACAGTGGTTACAGTGGTTAAATATTTATAAAGCATTTAATGCTGAAATTCAGACAAATTTGCATATAAATATTACAGTGATATACAGTATCAATGACTCAGAAAAATGTCTGTTCTGATTAAACCAATGCAAATAATAAAGTGCAATTAACCATTATAATGCATAATTTCAATAACAAAATAAAGCTCTTTATAAGGAATATCTTTTTGTTGTTGACAGCTGTATCTCCAGTCAAAGTCTCCAAATGTTGGCATAAATGCATTTGTGACTTGCATTACATATCCTCATCCTAGAATACCATGCACAAAACTATGAAAAGTATTAAACAAAAATGACCATTACATGCAGATTTTTGCTATATATTGGAATGGGACTTAATGTAAAATAAGCAAAAAAGTAAATGTGTTCATAATAAATAATTAGCTGTTAATTAAATTTAGTCTATTAATAATAGTTATTATATATATATATATATATATATATATATATATATATATATATATATATATATATAACAATATTATAATTTTATGGATGGACTGACTGACTAATTATTTCTTTCTTTCTTTTTCTTTTTTTAAGGAAATAAATTGGTAGGCATAGCTTCGTAATAAAATTGCAAACTAACCTGCTGAGCAAACTCAAAATAAGTAACATTATACAGAATAACAGAAAAATAGCATTTTAATTTGATAGAGGCATAAAGGCAGGACTCAACTTTATGGACATATTGTGAACACAGTTTTCTAATCCTCTGTAATGTATGGGCAGCCTGACACTCCACTATTGTAGTGACTGTTGTACGTGTTTGGTTTGCAGTCCTCTGAGTGGAAGAGATCAGGTCAGCTCTGCGGAAAGTACTGTTCTGTTGCTGAGGCAAACTTTAGCTAAGTCTGGTGATTGTAGAATCTCAAGTTGGTTGGAGCTGTCACAGGTGAGGCTTTCGTAACAACCTCTTCCACACCATCAGAGAAAACACTCACCAGAGTATTGACTGGGTTCTTAACTGATGACTGATCAACATCATATATATTATAATATATAGAAATAACTGAAGGATAAACTACTTAAATTTAATTAGCTAACAACAGGTTTGTGCACCAATTTCAAAGATTGCTGTAAGATTTTATCAGGCTCCAGTCCACCACAGGGAGCCTTCACCTGAATATTGAACTTTGCCACTTCCTGTTCCTGCCACATAATTACCTGTCTTGCCATTTCCTGTCACCCTGTATATAAAACATTTGTTTGTACTGCCACTTTGCCCAGTATTGCCAGTTCACTGCCTTACTAAGCGTTCTTTCATTGTTCCATTGTTGATTCTTGTTATTACCTTTGCTTTTGCTCTTTTGACTCACGTTTTTGGATTACTGTTTTGGATTTGTCTGCCAGTGGATTGTTTTGCCTGTGTTTTGACCCAAGCCTGTGACCTGACCACGAGTTGTGACTACTGTTTGGATTTTATGCTCAGATCCTATAATTAAGACCCGCTTATGGAATCCACTCGGCCTAAATCCTCCTTACAATTGCATCTATGTGAGTGGTTTATTATTTGAAGAATATTAAATCATGCAGATTATTATGGAGGTGTGCATGGTGGTTGATGATACTGTGGAGTGTGGCTGTTCATTATTTGTACAGTTCTGCTGCTTGTGGGCGCATTGTCATTTTAGAGTGACGTGATTGTTCATAGTGAATTGTATATTGGCGCATAGGCATAGTTTTTTTTTTTTTTTTGCCAGGGTCTATTTTTTTCCTACCACTTTTTGAAAATAATTGAAAAAATATCTTATTTCAAATAAAATAATGGCATTTTTAAGAATGAAAAATAATCCGATTTTTGAGTTAGACAATGACAATGCTTGGGAAGACCCACATAAACAAGCAAAAATGCTTTATATGTATTGAAATTCTAAACATTAAATATTGACTGTCAGCCTTAATTCACCTGTTCCTTGTTGTTTAAAGTTAAAGTAAATTTTGTAAATTAAACCACTAACACTAATGTCATAGAATAGCACAGTGTAACATCTCGGTTACGTATGGTAACTCTCGTTCCCTGAACAAGAGAACGGAGTTGTCATGTCAGACCAATGAAATTGGGATATCACTTCGATAGACCAATCTACTTCAAGTGTAAACTAAACGAGCCAATGCACAGCTGCCTAGGGGGGTGGAGGATCTCAACAGGGTCTACAGTACGGACACTCTGGAGCAGTTTTAGCAAGCCGACACTAACCGGGGCCGTTCAGTGCCACTACCCGTTTGAGGTGAGAACACAGTAGAATACTGGCTCTACACGAAGGCTATAGAACTATATATATATATATATATTAAGCTAAATACTCTTGCATTGATTTATACTTACATATAAATAATTTAACGCATATAAACAATAAACACTCAGGTGACACTTTACAATATACAATAAGGTTTCATTTGTAATATTAGTGACCTACCCAACATGAACTGATATGACAAATACTTAACATTAACCTTAGTTAAATGTAGTTAATATATTAACCTAGTTAATTTCAACATTCAATAATACATTGTTAAGAACAAAAGTTGTGCCTGTTGACATTATTTAATGGATCAGAGCTAACATGAACTAACAAAGAACAGTTGTTGTTTTTTAACAGTATCAAAGGTTAATGCATATTATAACAAATGTATTGCTCATTGTTATTTAATGTTAATTTCAACATTTACTAATGTTAACTAATGATATTGTATTTATTTATCTAATCATTTACTATTTCATTACCATGGATAATATTTAAGTGAAACAATGGGTATTTTTCCTCGGCGGTTGCCCATTTTCAAATTGCTCAGGATTTATGGTTTCGGTGGTGTAACATGTCTTTCCACATCTTAATCCGGTGACATCTTGTTTTAGGAGCTTTTATTTCTGTACCTATAAAGAGAAAATAATATACAAGTATCTATTATTAAAGATCTAACGTAATGCATCATTGTAGACTACATTCAATTTATGTTGTAGCAATGTACCTATTTACAGCACTAACTGCAATGACAGCACAATAAGTGGCTGTGCCCAGCATGATTAATATTTAGTGTAAAGCATGCCAATTAAAGAGAGTTCACCCAAAATATGAAAACCATTTTGTCCCCTTTGTACTGTCCATACCAGATAAACGTGTTGGGTTTGATTACCAGCATTCTTCAAAGTATCTTCTTTTGAGCTCTGTAGAAAAACAAAAGTCAGAGGTTTGGTAAAATGTAAAAGACAGTATTATGGTTAACTAAACATTTAAATAAATTAATAAATACTTTTCACCAGCCATCGCTATGCAGAAAAACAACAGTGAAACCTGCAATAAAATGCTTGAAAAATGCTTGAAAAATACACATTCCATAGATCCAAAGCTTAATATTTCCCGCAGTTACTGAAGAAAATAACATGGTAAAATGGTCAATGCAAATATTTAACTTGAACTTACTTTCTCATTGTCTCTAATGCACCTTCCTAGTTCAGTCAGGAGTATAATAAAGATGATTTAACTGTCTTGGACTCCAACCACTGCTCAGTGTTCACAGGTGTCTGAGCAATGTCTGCTATTCCTTCAGCTTCTATTGGTTACTACAAAACATAAAAATATTAAAAGAAATGTGTAGCATGTTAAGAGAAATAATCAGTTACTCCTGTGTGTCTTTACATCCTGAGTGAAGTACTAAATAAAGTTATGAACTGTGATGCTGTGTTTGCGTTGTAGTCACATGCATTTTGGCAGAGATGAGCATCTGTAAATGTATAGTTTGCTTATATTTAGCATCTGTAAAAGCAGAACAGAGATATGATCTCAGACAAACTGATGCATATAGGACTACAGTACATTCTCATCATAAAAATGTTAAAGTGTGGAATGATGTACAGCGCCCCCTAACTTCATAGCATAGTGATTGAATATTTACTCGCAGGGAGGAGTTTCCTCATCTCAGCTCGTAGACTTACAGATACATACAAACAGTCAGTTCGGAGATAAATAAAATGCACATAAATTATTTAAACGTAAAACCGCAAAGAAAAAAAAAAAGCAATTCACAAGCGTGTATTGAACCATGGATGTCATAACGAATGGTTCAATATTATATTGAGAATAAAAAAAAAGAAAGAAACACCAAGAAATAAAATAGCCTTTGCGAAAAAAGCTGTTAATTAGCATACTGTGAAATATACATACATACATTCATACATACACACATATATATAAAATGTCTTTGTGTAACGTGGGAGCTGATGAGACACGAGGGATGTGGATCCATGTATAAGCTTTTATTTAGAAACATTGTCAAACACAAGCAGGGTCAAACAATGGCAAACAGATATGTTGAAGGCAAGACACAAGAGTATTCCGAGAGCATGCGTGGGTTGTCGATCAGCGAACAATATCCAAAGTTCTTGTCAAGAGGGGTAATCCAAGTACACAAGCAGGGGCAAACAGGGTCCATGCAGGGGCAAACAGAGTCCAAATGACAAGACAATAGAGAAAAATCCAAAAACAGGCAAAAGATCAAGGTAACGAGTCAAGGAACAAGACTGGGAAACAGGAAACTAGGAAGTGCTTGGTAAGGTAGCTAGGCTAAACAATACTCGACGCCAAATAATGGTGTGAGACTGATTTATATGTGTTTTATTGATAGTAGCTGTGTGTGATTGGTTTCAGGTGAGATTGTGATTAGAGCAATGGAGCATGAGAAATGTAGTCCAGGGTGATGTGTAACAGTCAGTGTAGTGTGAAAGTCCATGTGAAGAGCGGGTGACCTCTAGTGGTGAGTGAACAGAAGTTTATAGACCAGATCATGACACTATGTATATACATATATATGTATACAGTGCTTAATTTGTAAATTGTGAGGGCCCTGGAACAAAGTGTGGTAAATGGATCCGGCATGTGATTAGAGGAGGAAGAGGGAATGGAGCATCCGTGCAATCACATTAATTTAGACTTGCCTAAAATAAAATCTATAGATATAAAACAGTGTAATATAACAATTTTAGTTTAAACATTTAACCTAGATAAATATGTGCCAATAACTACCACTCTCGCAATCATTGCGATACAGCTAAAACAGCATGGGAATTAAGTATATGTTATTTCTTTCACTTCTTATCTGCTGCTTCCTGGCCATGGATACTTCGGACATCTTAGTACAAATCCTTTCCAAAGAGTCTCCGGACAAAATCACGGATCCTAAGACATCGATCAGACCCAGCTAGTGAGACGCAGCTCTAGGATAGCAGCGAGGAATCCTTTTTCCATCACCAAATGGCCCATAGAAAGAATCCTGTCCACCTTGTACTCTCTGAACGTACAAGTGCCTCCGAATCTGGATCATGATCAACTCTTGACTTTTTTTTACAAGAAGTCACTCAAGACCCGCAGCCCACATCTACCAACGCAATATCTTCTTTTCCCCGATCTACCGGCAGTAAAGCCTGTGAGAAAAGTAAAAAATATCTCCACCGATCAAGTGGACCCAACTCTAAAGAAGCAAGTCTTCACAGTCACTGTAGCACAAAGTTTTGTATACAATAGTTTCGTATTCACGATTGAAAAAACAAGAGAAGAGAAGAGAAGAGAAGAGAAGAGAAGAGAAGAGAAGAGAAGAGAAGAGAAGAGAAGAGAAGAGAAAAAAAAGCATTAAATCTGCTGTTGCAAATGGTCACTTATAGATGACAAATCTTAATTTTCTTAAAGTTAGCTCTCCATCATGATGTCCGAGCGGTTTCGGTTAATTTTCCTAAAAATTAGAAGGTTAAATTAGACTTAAATAAATTAAAACGTAGAACTTAAACTTACCAAATAGCAGCACAAACATCAGAACTATTCACACATCACATAATGCAGCCATGCATTTTCATGTGATCTGGGATACTAAAGAAGAAACAAGAGAGAAACGTACATTTAGAATTAATTGTATGACTGGTTCAGTCGACAGAAATAAAGGACATGTAGGCTATTATAACTGATGAAATGTTTTCAGGGCAAATCTCAGGTCAGTCTGAGCACTGATGGGACGCACCTGCAGGCGGCACTATTGTTTTACTCCCGCAGCTTTCAAGTTTATAATAAAGGAAATTCCTGCAAACATTTATTCAACATATAAATTTATTAGTAAATAAATCGACACAAACTATCAGATTAAATCTGTCATTTGGAAACAGTCTGTGCATTTTAGCTGAACTGCGTCTTCTCTCTGTCTCTCTCTTAAAGTGACTTCTCATCTGCATTTCTTTTCCACTACAAGAGCTGCACCACACTGCGATACAAGACTTTTTGCACATGCCTAATCGAGTCATTGGTGCATTGTCACAAAAATGTATAATTTACACATCTTTTTAACCCTTCTGCATTGTTCAAATTCACTACCCTTTCGTTATGTTCGGGATGAAAACATCCACTCAATTAAACTGCTGTAAAAATGTTTTTGCATAAATCTGTTAATCATCTTCAGTCCTGATCAAAACTACCAAATGTTTTTTTTAAAAATCGAAGATTTTAACTCAAGATTTTAACCGATTTTAATTGCCAAGTTCATAAATGATGTCACTGATTTGGGGAAAAAACACACACAACATGGCTTATTTTCAATATAAAAGTAATTGTGGCTGGATTTATTTTTTCTTTTTACCTCTTCCCAAAAGGGAAAAACAAAAACAATCAAGAATGCATGATTATATGGTGTCATGGCTTTGCAATCAAAAAATGTCATTATAATGGAAGTTAACGGGGCAAAAACAGCCACGAACAGTAAAAAACAGAAAAAATGTATATCTAATGCTGCACAAAAACTAAAAATGCATCAAAGCCAGTGTTGCTACTAATCTTCGACATGCCCAAGACTATTATAAAAAGTAACAAAAAAAATCAGTCCACAATCACTTTTTATATTGAAAATATGTAATTTTGTGTTTTTTTTTTTTTTTTTTTCAAATCAGTGACATCATTTATGAACTTAGTTATTAAATAATTAAAATCTTGGATTTTTTTTTTTTTTTACATTTGGTAGTTTTGATCAGGACTGAGGTTGATTAATAGATTTATGCAAAAAATTTTACAAAAATATTTATCTGATACATTTTTACAGCATTTTAATTTAGTGGATGTTTTCATCCACAAACGTAACGAAAGGGTAGTGAATTTGCCCACAGTGTACCGTTGAGTTTTTGTCAAAATAATGATTTGTCACCAAAAATCATTCCATCAGCTCAAACACAGAGAAAGTTGTGGCCAAAATAAGACTCAACTTTCCCCCTAGTAAACATAAACATCCCCAACAACACATAAGGGTTAATTAATTCGATACTCACTCACTCCAGATGTGGTTTTCTGTTTTTTATTATGTTTTTTTTGTCTGTTGATCTTAATCGGCCAAATAAAAACAAAATGGCGTCAGAATAGCAGTCCTTTACTCTTGTAAACAGTCGGATTTTCTTAAGTAATTGTAAACATTTGTAAAAAGAAAACGCATGTATCAGTATTGGATCTGTGCATTTGGTCTTGCGACAGCAGCCTAAAGGGCCATTCACATGTTGCGTCTTTTGCATGCTGAAGTTCGTTATTGTGTGGCAAGTGAATTCACAATAGATAATTTTTCATGAAACATATCACATGCACGCTATAGGACAACATGAATGCCTTTTATTGGCGCCTGAGGTGCCGGATCCGGTTTCGGCACAAATTAAGCTCTCTCTCTCTCTCTCTCTCTCTCTCTCTCTCTCTCTCTCTCTATATATATATATATATATATATATATATATATATATAGGGAGAGATTTGCATGTGGATACTGTAGCAGTTGATTATTAACTACTTTAAATTCTGAGTAGCTTAGGAAGCTACAGATTTAAAATAGCTATCCCAAAAAAAATTTCAGCAAGATGCGCATTCAGTTATTTTGAGTTTGTCTTTCCAGAGAAGATCACTATGACCTGGACTTTTCAGATTGAAAGCTTGGGAGAACTGGAAAGTGGCATCAGTCCTGAATCTGTGAATTTGCTTTAGTGCATGTGTATGAGGGGGCGGAAGATGGACAATATAGAAAATCAAAAAGATAAACCTGCAGGTAGTTGACCAAGTGAGCTATACTGTTTATAGAGGGTTGCCTTTAAATTTGTCCATGTACGTTGTATGAGGTATAATACAACTGCCAGTGTATTTTTAAATACCCAGTGTAAATGTTGGGCCTCTGACAGGAACATTCTGTTCTCCATTTAAACACAAAGTGCTATCAGTGTGGAACAGAGTCTGAAATGCTTCCATTCTCCTCTGAGTATTTCAGAAGACCTCTCCAGAGAGAAAAAAAGATAACTCTAGCTTATGGAGAGAGGATTTTAAACGCAAGAGAAAAAGAGACTGTGTGGACACCAAAAAAGAAAGGAACATATAACTTCCAGCTCTCAGATCGGGGTCTCAATGGAATGCAAATTGATTGCCTCATCTGGTTGGAAATATTTGATATCTGAAAAACTTTTTTCCTAAAACTCCAATGACAAATGAGCTATTGATTAGTTGTTTGCAGTTTAGAGAGAAATGCCAAGATGTTACATGGAAGACATACTGATGGTTCACCCAATGACAGATAACCCACCCCACACTCACTCCCTTGGTTAAGCCAATGTTGCCGTTTTGTTTTGGTCAAGATGCTCATCCAAAAACGGCTACATTTTGATAGTGCTAGAGTCAGAAGGTAGGTAGGTAAGGTAGGTAAATACTTTATTGATCCCACAGGCTAAAAAAACAGATACTAATTAATAAACACAACAGAATAAGTAAAATTTTTGTCAAACAATAAAAAACATCCCAAGGTTATGAATGTAACCCTAGTTCCTCGAAGTAACGAGACGTTGCATCTAACGCTTTGGGGAACACCTTTGGTGAGATCGACTCTGAATATCATTTGCAATCTGTCCAAAGGAAGGGCGTGACATCACGGGCGGGCTGACATAGCGACCAGAAAGTTATAAAAGCATGTGCCGTGCAGCTGGCTTCAGCTTCGAGTAGGGAAGCAAGCGTCGGAAGGGGTGGCAGAAGTATGGTGATGCGACGCAGCATCTCGTTCCTTCGAGGAACTAGGGTTACATTCGTAACCTTGGGACGTTCCCTTTCAGGAACTCGAGATGCGTTGAACACTTTGGGGAATGATGTGCCCACACTGCCAGACTTCCAAATCCCTGCCTAGTGTGTATCCGAAGAGCACAGCTAAGGCGAGAGAACAGAAGAGCCAGGAGTGGCTTGCATATCTAGATTGTAAAATCTGCCGAACGTAGAAGGTGTGGACCATCCCGCAGCGTTGCAGATGTCCAAGAGGGACACACCTGCTGAGAAGGCCTTATAGGCCGCCATACCCAGAGCAGAGTGAGCCTTGACTCCCAAAGGAGGGAAAAGAACAGAGAACTCATAAGATATATATTGATATATATATATATATATATATATATATATATATATATATATATATATATATATATATATATATATATATATATATATAGGCAGACACACTCTTGCAGTTTAAGAGTCTCTTTAACCTGGCTTACACATAACATACTACTATGCTTTTAATATCCAAATCCGTTAAAGGATTTTTAGGCTGCATTAATTAGGTAAACCGGAACAGGAAACACTTCTCATAACACCCTATGTACTTGCTACATCATTAGAAGAATGGCATCTACGCTAATATTTGTCTGTTTCTCTCTTATTCCGAGGTCACCGTAGCCACCAGATCCAGTCTGTATCCAGATCAGAAGGTCACTGGAGTCACCCGGATCCAATACGTATCCAGACCAGCACCTAGAAAGGACCTCTACTGCCCTGAAAGACAGCGGAGACCAGGACATCTAGAGCCCCAGATACAGATCCTCTGTAAAGTCCTTGTCTCAGAGGAGCACCAGGACAAGACCACAGGAAACAGATGATTCTTCCTCACAATCTGCCTCTGGCTTGCTTAGTTGGGGTCACTTCATCTAAAGCAATATCGTTGACTTGATTGCAAATAAATGCACAGACACTATTTAACTGAACAGAGATGACATCACTGAATTCAATCATGAACTGCCTTTAGCTATCATTTTGCATTATTGACACACTGTTTTCCTAATGCATGTTGTTCAGTTGCTTTGACACAGTGTATTTTGTTTAAAGCGCTAAATAAATAAAGGTGACTTGACTTGACTTGACTATGAGCCTAGCGGAGCTGAGAATCTTGCTGCCCCTTCGGGGGCCTCTTACTCCAGAGGTCAGTCTTGAGAGACTGATTCCCTTAGAAGATTATTTAGCAGTGTGAAAACTACTGCCAAATGTATCTCAGTGGGTCCAGCGTACGGCAGAAAACACTACTGCATTCACTTTGGCTATCCACTGCTGATGTTCAATGGGGTTAAACCGACACTAGTCGGCCCCCAGTAGGATCTGGTTATGGAACAGCAAGTAAATACCCTATTAAGGAAGGAGGCCATCGAGGTGGTTTTTATGTGTAAGCCAGGTTAAAGAGATGTGTCTTTAATCTAGATTTAAACTGCAAGAGTGTGTCTGCCTCCCGAACTATGTTAAGTAGGTTATTCCAGAGTTTAGGCACCAAATGGGAAAAGGATCTGCCGCCCGCAGTTGATTTTGATATTCTACAGTAGGTATTATCAAATTGCCTGAGAACGTAGCGTACCTAGAGGATTATAATGTAAAAGGAACTCATTCAAATACTGAGGTGCAAAACCATTCAGGGCTTTATAAGTAATTAGCAATATTCCAAAATCTATACAATGTTTGATAGGGAGCCAGTGCAGTGTTGACAGGACTGGGCTAATATGGTCATACTTCCTGGTTCTAGTAAGAACTCTTGCTGTTGCATTTTAGACTAGCTGTAGTTTTTTTTTAGTAAGACTGCAGAAGAACCACCCAATAAAGCATTACAATAATCTAACATTGAGGTCATAAATGCATGGATTAACATTTCTGCATTTGACATTGAGAGCATAGGCCGTAATTTAGATATATATTTTTGAGATGGAAAAATGCAGTTTTACAAATGCTAGAAACGTGGCTTTCTAAGGAAAGACTGTGATCAAATAGCACACCTAGGCTCCTAACTGATGAGGAAGAATTGACAGAGCAACCATCAAGCCTTAGACAGTGTTCTAGGTTATTACAAGCAGAGTTTTTAGGTCCTATAATTAATAACTCTGTTTTTTTTTTCAGAATTTAGCAGTAAGAAATTACTCGTCATCCAGTTTTTTATATCGACTATGCATTCCATTAGTTTTTCAAATTGGTTTGTTTCACCGGACCGCGAAGAAATATAGAGCTGAGTATCATTTGATAACAGTGAAAGCTAACACCATGTTTCCTGATGATATCTCCCAAGGGTAACATATGAAGCGTGAAGAGTAGCGGCCCTAGTACTGAGCCTTGAGGTACTCCATACTGCACTTGTGATCGATACATCTTCATTCACTGCTACGAATTGATGGCGGTCATATAAGTATGATTTAAACCATGCTAATGCACTTCCATTGATGCCAACAAAGTGTTCAAGTCTATGCAAAAGAATGTTGTGGTCAATTGTGTCAAACGCAGTACTAACATCCAATAAAACTAATAGAGGGATACACCCACGATCAGATGATAAGAGCAGATCATTTGTAACTCTAAGGAGAGCAGTCTCAGTACTATGATACGGTCTAAATCCTGACTGGAAATCCTCACATATACCATTTTTCTCTAAGAAGGAATATAATTGTGAGGATACCACCTTTTCTTTTATCTTGGACAGAAAAGGGAGATTCGAGATTGGTCTATAATTAACTAGTTCTTTGTGGTCAAGTTGTGTTTTTTTGATGAGAGGCTTTATAACAGCCAGTTTGAAGGTTTTGGGGACATATCCTAATGTCAATGAGGAATTAATAATAGTCAGAAGAGCATATATGACTTCTGGAAGCACCTCTTTTAGGAGCTTAGATGGTATAGGCTCTAACATATATGTTGTTGGTTTAGATGATTTAACAAGTTTATACAATTCTTCCTTTCCTATAGTAGAGAATGAGTGGAACTGTTCCTCAGGGGGTCTATAGTGCACTTATGTGATACTGTAGCTGACGGCTGAATGGTTGCAATTTTATCTCTAATAGTATCGATTTCAGAAGTAAAGTAGTTCATAAAGTCATTACTGCTGTGGTGTCGGGAAATGTCAACACTTGTTGAGGCTTTATTTTTCGTTAATTTAGCCACTGTATTGAATAAATACCTGGGGTTATGTTTGTTTTCTTCTAAAAGAGAAAAAAAGTAATCGAATCTAGCAGTTTTTAATGCTTTTCTGTAGGATAGGTTACTTTTCCACCAAGCAATACGAAATACCTCTAGTTTTGTTTTCCTCCAGCCACGCTCCATTTTTCGGGCTGCTCTCTTTAGGGTGCGATTATGCTCATTATACCATGGTGTCAAACTGTTTTTCTTAACCTTCCTTAAGCGTAAAGGATCAACTGTATTTAAAGTGCTAGAAAAGAGAGAGTCCATAGTTTCTGTTACATCATCAAGTTGTTCTGAGGTTTTGTATATGCTAAGGAATTTGGACACATCAGGAAGATAACTTAAAAAGCAGTCTTTTGTGGTAGAAGTGAAGGTTCTTCCATACTTGTAACAAGAAGTAGAATTTACAATTTTGGCTATAAGAAGTTTGCACAGAACTAAATAATGATCTGAGATTTCATCACTTGGCAGAATAATTTCAACACTATCAACATCAATTCCATGTGACAGTATTAAATCTAGAGTATGATTTCGACAATGAGTAGGTCCTGAAACATGTTGTCTTACACCCATAGAGTTCAGAATGCCTATAAATGCTGATCCCAATGCATATTTTTCATTATCAACATTGATATTAAAATCACCAACTATTAAAATTGTATCTGCAGCCAGAACTAACTCGGATGTAAAATCACCAAACTCTTTAATAAAGTCTGTATGGTGCCCTGGTGGCCTGTATACAGTAGCCAGTACAAACATAACAGGGGATTTATCATTAACATTTGTTTCTCTGGATAATGTTATATGTAGCACCATTACTTCAAATGAGTTATACTTGAAGCCTGCCCTCTGAGAAATCATGAAAACGTTTTTATAAATTGAAGCAACTCCTCCCCCTTTGCCTTTTAGACTCGGCTCATGTTTATAACAGTAATCTTGGGGCTCATTTAAAATAATGTAATCATCAGGTTTTAGCCAGGTTTGTGTCAAACAGAGTACATCTATATTATGATCAGTGATCATATTATTTACAAAAAGTGTTTTTGTAGAAAGGGATCTGATATTCAATAAGCCAAGGTTTATCATTTGTTTATCCATATTGCATCTGTTTTTTATTTGTTGAACCTCAATTAAATTGTTACTCTTGAATTGGTTTGGACGTTTTTTGTATTTTCTAGTTCGAGGAACAGACACAGTCTCTATAGTGTGATATCTAGGTGAAAGAGTCTCTATGTGCTGAGAATTGGCTGACCTCTGTGACGGGAGGCAGCTAGCAGACGGTCGGTTTAGCCAGTCTGTCTGCTTCCTGGCCTGGGCCCCAGTTAGTCAAGTATAAACTCTAAGACTATTTGCCATATTTCTAGAGAGAAGAGTGGCGCCACCCCAGGAGGGATGAAGACCATGTCTTTTCAACAGGTCAGATCTGCCCCAAAAGCTTGTCCAATTGTCTATGAAACCTATGTTATTCTGTGGGCACCACTTAGACATCCAGCCATCGAGTGATGACAATCTGCTATGCATCTCATCACCACGGTAAGCAGGGAGGGGACCAGAGCATATTACAGTGTCTGACATCATGCTTGCAAGTTCACACACCTCTTTAATGTTGTTCTTAGTGATCTCCGAATGGTGAAGTCGAACGTCATTAGCGCCGGCATGAATAACAATCTTACTGTATTTACATTTAGCATTAGCCAGCACTTTTAAATTTGCCAAGATGTCAGGCGCTCTGGCTCCCGGTAAACATTTGACTATGGTGGCTGGTGTCTTTATATTCACGTTCCGTACAATAGAATCACCAATAACTAGAGCACTTTCATCAGTTTTCTCAGTGGGTGCATCACTGAGTGGGGAGAACCTGTTTAATGTTTTGATCGGAACAGAAGAGTGGTGTTTTGACCCACGACTACGCTGCCTCACTGTCACCCAGTCGCCCTGCTGCAGGGGCTCTGTTTCCGGAACCGAACAATGTACAGGAATCCCTGAGCTAGACGCATCCAAAGCCGAAAATGTTGCACACTGAAACTATGGCAGGGTTGGCAGACTGACCTCCCGACAGCACTGAGGGGAGAGGGCCTAAGAGGCAGGTCGAATAGGGGTCATTCCGTGATTTCGTCATTGAGATCGGGAAAGAAAGGGAGGCTCCAGCGTGGAGGTGGTTGCCTCAGTCACAGAAAGTGTTTGTCTAACTTGCTTTTCTGCTAGTCAGTTTGTTTCTCTGCAGCCCAGTCAATTTTTTATCTGTCTATCTCCTCTAAGAGAGCCCTCCCAGATCGAAGCGTCTGCATTGGCAATCGCTCACACCTTACTAGCCTTACTCTTTGGCATATTGTACTGCTTTTGAGAAGCTAAAGACAGAGAACAAAAAATAAGACTTACAGGAAAGACAGGACAGAGTTTTGTCGTCTGTCTGTGTTCCCTTCCTTTTCGCCCATATATGGTTCAGTTCCTGTTCTTTTCTGTTTTCCCTTTAGGTTCCTGTTTGCCATTTTTTGGTTTTATGGTGTCTCACCTGCTTGTTTAAAAGTCTGTGCTGACCAACTGGCCCCCATCTTCACATAGATCTTCAATAGATCATTGGAGCTGTGTAAAGTTCCCTGCTGCTTCAAATTCTCCACCATCATTCCGGTCCCCAAAAAGCCCAAAATCACTGATTTAGACTTAACTACTGTCGCTCTCACATCTGTGGTCATGAAGTCACTTGAGAGACTGGTCCTGTCCTACCTGAAGGACTTGACTGGACCCTTGTTGGATCCTCTCCATAATGCAGTCAACATGGAATTGCATTACACAAGGATCCTAATTGTGGACTTCAGTTCGC